>NC_079433.1:0-32500 GCF_026213295.1 Gadus chalcogrammus | reverse complement strand
CACAGACACAGAAATAAACACACACACATACACACAGAAAGAAACACACAAACACAGACACAGAAATAAACACACACACAGACACAGAGAGAACCACACACACAGACACAAAGCGGGGCCATTAACAGATATGTTTAGATACCGGCTGCAGCGTAGCCAACATCTCCATGACAACCGTCATCACCACAACACATGTGTGTGTCTATAGGAATGTGTTTGTGTTTATGTGTGTGTCCGTATCAATGTGCTTATGTGTGTGTGTGTGTGTGTGTGTGTATCAATGTGCTTATGTGTGTGTATCAATGTGCTTATGTGTGTGTGTGTGTGTGTGTGTGTGTGTGTGTGTGTGTGTGTGTGTGTGTGTGTGTGTGTGTGTGTGTGTGTGTGTGTGTGTGTGGTGACAGGGCGGCTCCAGGGTCCTCTCGGGACAGGACGCTGTGATTAACTGAAGGCTGCGATAAAGGCCCGACCCCACAGGGGGGGGGGGGGGGGGGGGGGGCTGTGTCTATGTGAGTATGTGTGTTCGGGTGCGTGTGCGTGTGTATGTGTGTGTGTGTGTGTGTGTGTGTGTGCGTGTGTCTGTGTGCGTGTGTGAAAGCGAGAGAGTGAGTAAGTAACATAAATATTTACTTTCCATGCCAATAAAGCAGACAGAGAGACAGAGACAGAGACAGAGAGAGAGAGAGTACCTTCACCACAGAAATCTAATCTAATTCATTATCAATAACAAGGTTCACTTTTCACGTTAAGCCTGAAAACTGGGTTCAAAACAAAGAAATTCAGACACAATATGGTACAACAACATCAAGACAACAAGTTATATATGTTACATCAAGTTTATTGAGGTATTACTATCTAGGAAAACATTTATGTAAACTTGTTGCACAGAATTTATTTTGCATCATGTTTGGGTTTTGAGACAATATTAAATGAAAGACGACTCCCCAGGGATAAGCAAAGAACCTTAAATAGGATACAATCAATTATATTTCATTTAACAGTATTCATTATTATTATTATATTATGTATGTATATTTATATCTGACTATATATGTGTTCTTATGTACACAAATATTATATTGTACCCTGCAGTAATTTAATGTGTGTTTTATTATTTCCGCATCAAACACAATTCTTTGTGAAAAGCTAACTTAACTAATGGTTGTAGATCGAGACTCACCGTCATGTCGCTATGATGCGGGCGGTCGATGCAGCTCAAAGCGCTCGTTCACGGGACACCACAGCTCACAATCATATCTTTGAAACGCAATCAGGTGCAGCTGGGGTCAACTCTCTCCGTTTGTCTGTCTGCTCTCTCTCCGTTTGTCTGTCGCTCACGGTGCTTCTGTTTGTCTGTCTCTCTCTCCGTTCTCCGTTTCTCTACATACCTGTCTCTCGCTCTAATGTCCTCCCATTTCTCTAAATAGCTGTCTCTCACTCTCATTTCCTCGGTCTGTCTGTCCGCCTGTCAACTGTTGTACGGGACTGCTGGGCGAGTGACCGCGCCCCCCCAGTGCATACACTTGGCATAGACACACGCACTGTGTGCGTGTATGTGTGTGCGTGTGCGTGTGTGTGTGTGAATGGCACGAATTGCCATGAAAGGACAATGTTTGATACTCACGAAAGACAATTCAGGAAATCATTGGATACCAAACTACTCCAAGAAAGAGCGCACTTTGCCTGCTCCGGCAATCCAGCGAAGTGGAGTAAAGTGGCATCCATCCTAACCGGAGTATTCTTCCAAAATGGAATATTCCGCACAGGAAATATCAACGGGAAAGAGTTCGGATTACCCCTCCTGAAATACGCAACACGGATTCGAAAGAAGTTTCCATTGAGCGATAAACATCCAACAGAGTTTACACCGGCTTCCACTACTTCCTGGATTGAGAGACAGCTGATCTTCGTGAGAGACGTCATCCAACCATCACTCAGGAGAGGAGCAGCAGATGAACGCCACAAACGCCAAAGGAGAGTAAGCAGAGACAAACTGTCATACCTATGGCAGCACTGCGGGTCCAAAGCTATTGACATAATTGAAAATAATAGCATGTTTCCCTCCCTCCCGCCAACCGTCAATAATACTACTGACGTTTATAAGTACTATATGGCCAAATGTCAATCACCCCCGACCCAAACGCTGACCCCGCCCCCTTGGTCCACAAGCTTGGAGACAGTTATCCAATATTATTATCCGTCATCCGCGACCCGACCCCGGATAAGCGGATGACGATGAGGATGAGGATGAGGATTATCCATCCACTGCTAAATTCACTTTTGAAGAAGTAGATAGTTATTTCCCACCTGCCAAATAGCAGTGCCAGTGGATACAATGGGGTGACATATGAAACCATCAAAGCCCCGCTCCACCCAAATACTAACGTATTTATTTAACACCCGTCTGTTTACTGGAGAGGTGCCAGGATCACGGAAGGGGGCCCTCATCCATAGAGTACCTAAGAAAGACAACATTCCAAGCGACCCATCCACATGGAGAGACATCGCTCTCCTTCCCACTGTACAGAATCGTTATGAAATGTCTGCTTGGCCGGATGGCTTGTAGACGCATGCATCCTCTCACCCAAACAAGAAGCTTTCGCAGACAGACAGGTTATGAACAAGCATGTGTTCTGCCTTAAAACTGGAGTCGATGATTTTAAACATGAATCATGTAAACCTTTTACTGTATTCCTAGATTTTAGTGATGCCTTTGGAACACTATCCCACAAAATGATGCTGAATGCCCTGGAGGAGATCCATCTACCTCAGCCCTTTGCAGACATCATAACGGATGTATCGAAGGGATCTTTTCTGCAGGTGATCTGTGGACACCAACTCACAGAGCCCATTCTGCTCCAGGTTGGGATTAAAACAGGCTGCCCTTGGAGTGCGGTGAACTTCATCCTTGCCATTAACCAGTGGCTCAAGTGGCTCTGTCAGTGTGCACCACCTGATATCAGATCCCCAAACCCTGTTCAGGGTTACGCTGATGATGTCGAGGTGTCCTCCAGAGAAGAGAGTGTCAAGCACAACATGCTGGCCAGAACAGATGAATTTCTTCACTGGTCAAAGCTGGAGGTGAAGCACACCAAGCGTGCAGCTCTTTATGAGCGACGCAGCGGTGGCAACCGCTGGTATAAAGCCAAATCTGACAAACCGCCCTCCTTCACAATAATGGGGCAGCCTATCAGGGTCTACTCGCGCCACGAGTCATACACCTATCTTGGCCATAACATCAACATTGCGGGTGAGTGGGGGGAGCAGGCACAGGAGCTATGTAGTGCCCATAAGAAAATAATCAAACTAATTGATTCCTCCCCACTCCCTGTAGTCATGAAGCTGGACGCTATCAGAGAGGTGGCCCTTGCAAAGATTCAACACCTCTTTGCAAACGTCCACATCCTGGAAAAAATTTCTTATAGGACATGAACAATAAAACAGTCCTGGCTGTCCGAAAATGGCTAGGGCTGAACTCACACTCTACCTGGGATCTCATCTTCCTCTCACGTAAGGAAGGGGGGCTGGGTGTCCCAAACGTGGAATGGGTATACACTTCTCCCAGGCTGACACACCTCCTCAGCATGCTCAACAATGATGATGCCACTGCCAGAGAGCTTGCCAGAACTTCCCTCATGCTGGACCTCAGGAAGAGGAAGGTCCCTCTGGCCAAAGCAGGCCAGGAGAGCTTCTTAGGCTTTGGGAGGAAAAGCAGCGGGAAACTGGACACACAAGCTGCAGGCTTTGGAGATCGGTCGGACTGGCCGGACCTAAATGATCTGTGCAACAGAATGTCAGTCAAACTGGAATGGACACAACACAACTCACACACAGCACCACAGGCATCTGATGCAGTTGTCACTGACCCTTCTGTAACCGCAGAGGCAACTGTATATCACAACGAGGCACAACACATACTACAGAACACAACAGCAAGGAGATTCCTTCTCAACATAAGACAAACAGATACCAAACAACACTGGACTGGACTTAGAATGCAGGGAAAGCTAGCATGCCTAGACTTTGCCGACCACTCTGCTTCCCACTCCATGTACAAAAATGCTGCTTTTGGGGAGGACTTCCTCTGTTTCACTGCCAAAGCTAGGCTGCAGGTGCTACCTACCAAATACAATCTGGCCTTATGGTATCCTCTACACCACCATCCACACTGTATAATGCACTCTGGCCATCAACTTGAATCAGTTGCCCAAGTTGTGAATGGCTGTACTATGTACAAAGGACTGTATATTACACACCATGACCGACTTGTCGATCTAATTTCCAGCAATGTTAAGGAAGTATCTCTAGAAAATGTGACCATGTACAAACATTCACGCATCATGCCGGAATAGTTTAACAGCTCTATTGATGTGATGTGTAACATCCCAAATACCCCTGATGTTGTGTTTTTAAACAGAGACAGAAGGGAAGTGCTCTTACTTGAGATAGGCTGTGTATTTGATCGGTACATGGAAATTGCTTTCAACGATTAATTAATTAAATACCAGCCCATTCTGGAAATACTAAGGGACCTAGGCTACCAATGCAAGCTAATAGATTTTATTTTGGGAAGCTTGGGGCATGTCCACAACCGTGTTTTCAGTGGGTTAAGGCTGGCAGGGCTCTCCAGCAGAAAATCTAAACAATTAGCAAAGTTTTGCTCCCTATCAGCAGTGATACACAGCCTGGCAGTGTGGCGCAGGAGATGTTTTTTGTACCCTTGAACGATGACTTATCTTATCTCTGAAATATTTGAACCTTGTCACTTGTAATGTGATTGGTGGATTCAAATTAAGAATTAAAAGTGTGTGTGTGTGTGTGTGTGTGTGTGTGTGTGTGTGTGTGTGTGTGTGTGTGTGTGTGTGTGTGTGTGTGTGTGTGTGTGTGTGTGTGTGTGTGTGTGTGTGTGTGTGTGTGTGTGTGTTTGTGGGGGGGGGGGGGGGACTCACTTGAAACCTAATTTAGGACTTGCTAAGTGTGAACTTCTAATCTAAATTAGATTGGACTAAAAATGAGCCCTCTCTTTCCCTCTCTCTCTCTCTCTGTTTCCATCTCTCTGGCTCAATCGTTCTTATCAATTCATTTCTTTAGATTCAAAATATCTTTATTGCCATGAAAAATAAATATTGACATTGCCATAGCAGTTAAAGAAAGAACAAAGGAATCATGAGAGTAGGCTCATACAAAAATCCATCAGTGCATGAATGCAACAATACACCAGGGGGTCATCTGAGGGAGAAGTCGACTCCAGGTCACACAGAAGCACTATCGACTGCATAACAAAGCATTCAACCATCACTAGCATCACTGAGAGCATTCAACCATCACTAAGAGCATTCAACCATCACTAAGAGCATTCAACCATCACTAGCATCACTAAGAGCATTCAACCATCACTGGCATCACTAAGAGCATTCAACCATCACTAAGAGCATTCAACCATCACTAAGAGCATTCAACCATCACTAGCATCACTAAGAGCATTCAACCATCACTGGCATCACTATGAGCATTCAACCATTACTAGCATCACTAAGAGCATTCAACCATCACTAGCATCACTAAGAGCATTGAACCATCACTGGCATCACTAAGAGCATTCAACCATCACTAGCATCACTAAGAGCATTCAACCATTACTAGCATCACTAAGAGCATTCAACCATCACTAGCATCACTAAGAGCATTCAACCATTACTAGCATCACTAAGAGCATTGAACCATCACTGGCATCACTAAGAGCATTCAACCATTACTAGCATCACTAAGAGCATTCAACCATCACTAGCATCACTAAGAGCATTGAACCATCACTGGCATCACTAAGAGCATTCAACCAATACTAGCATCACGAAGAGCATTCAACCATCACTGGCATCACTAAGAGCATTCAACCATTACTAGCATCACTAAGAGCATTCAACCATCACTAGCATCACTAAGAGCATTGAACCATCACCTAAGGTGTTTTGGGTCCTCTGAGTGTCATTCAAGCTGCAGGTCTACCTCACATTACTTAGGACACAGGCACCGGGGACAGAGAGAGAGAGAGAGAGAGAAAAGAGGGAGAGAAAAGAGTGAGTGAGAGCGAGAGAGCAAGAACCAGAGCAAGAGTGAGAGCGAGGGGAAAGAGAGAGAATACGGTTGTTTTTGGAGTGACACATTTCAATTTTTCAATGATTAAGACATGTGCTTTGAAAATAAAAAAAAAGCATCAAAATACAGCTTGATTATCAAAAGAAACGTTTTTGATAGGCTTCAGTATAAAGATAATGAATATTAACTGGAGTACTAAGAATTGTTGCGTTTCTAAGGACAACTACTTATCATGGCTGCAGATGAAAAAATGCCACACAATTAAAACCACACATAAAATCAAATTTTCTTCCTTTTAAATATAGCATGATGCAATGTCCAGAGCTGAGGCGAGATAAATGTACCTCGATCAACACTCTGGAATATAAATATAGAAAAGGCTTGTAACAGTCTGAATAGTAAGGCTGCTTATGGTGCAGAAACAGGAGCACAAGGTATCTGTCAATCAGTGGGACGCAGCTATTCAAATATTAGAAACATAAAATATTAGAGGTAATTGTTAAATAATTACAAAATCTCATATTACCTAACACAAATATTAAAAAATAAAAACAAGATAAAAAACAAAGAAACATAAAATAAACTTGAACAATGATTGCACTCCCAGTTGCTCCAAGGCACCAACATCATCCCCGTCATCAATACATGGAATGATTACTTTTATTTATATATAAAGCATATAAATAGATGGCATCAGTACCTGGCTTCAGTGAGGCAACATTGCGTATCCGCTACCCGTATCCGCTAACCATATACGTACGCTACCGTATACATTACCGTATACACTAACCGTATCCGCTAACCATATACGTACGCTACCGTATACATTACCGTATACACTAACCGTATACGTTACCCGTATTCATTACTGTATAGGCTACCCATATACGCTACCCGTGTACGCTACCCGTGTACGCTACCGTAAACGCTACCCGTGTACGCAGCCCATGTACGCTACCCGTGTACACTACCTTATACGCTATATGCTACCTGTATACGCTACCCGTATACACTACCGTAAACGCCACCCTTGTACGCTGCCCATGTACGCTACCCATATACGCTACCTTATACGCTACCTTATATGCTACCTGTATACGCTAACCATATACGCTACCGTAAACGCCACCCGTAAACGCCACCCGTATATGCCACCCATATTCGCTATCCGTATAATTTTACGAGGCTAATGTTGTGAATCCAACCCTCATTGATCTTGTGGTGTTACTGATGCTACATTAGCATGCTAAGTTCCTAAGGTGAGGTAACGCTGAGGTGCACCTGCTCAGCTGCATGACCCTAAGCAGCAGTCTCTTGGACCAGTCGCAGTAGAGCTTCAGCCTCGCCGCGACTTCGAAGGAGTAGTGGAGCACGTTGAAGCTGTGGAGGACGACCGGAAGGGAGGGGGCCGGTGGGGGCGGGACTTCCTGTTGCAACTGAAAAAATAAAACAGAGGAAAAGAGCCTCTGCTGTTAGGGGCCACTCACACTAGGGCCGCGGCCCCGTGCCCGAGCTCATTTGCATACTAAAGTCTAGAACGTTGGGCTAGTGTGACCACGGCATGTGGTGATGACGTATTTATCGTTTTACAACGGGATGAGGTACGTATGAAGGAGCAATCGTGCCCAGGCCACGGCCTTTGGGAGCAGTGTGACCACGGGCCAGCGGGGGGAGTGGGGAGGGGGGGAATCGTGCTGAATCTTCCTGCAGCACGGAACACGCAAACTTGCCTAGTGTGAGTGCGCCCTTAGTCTCAATAGATCAATATGTAATGTTTTAAATCAATACAACTTTTAATTTTGAATGTGTCACTATGAAATGTAATAACTCAATATCAGATATATTACATTTTACATTGATATAATACCCTTTATATTGAGATATTACATCAATGTAAAATGAATTACGTACATTTGAACTATAATATATCAATATAAAATGTAATATCTAAATATACAATTTAATATCTAAATATAAAATTTAATGTATCAATATAATGTATAGCATGTATACATTTTTTATTCGATCAATATAAAATGAAATATAGATCAATTTGAAATATAAGATATAATAATATGAAATAATTTATCAATATAAATTGTAATATATCAATATAAAATGTACTATAGAAATCAAAAATGTAATTTATCAATATCAAATGTAACTTTTCAATGCCTTTTCAGTGCCTCGAAATAGTACTCAAAAGTATAAAAGGTACATTTCAATATTTCCACCACTTTTAATTGAAAAAGTGCTAAAAGGATATTACCTCGTATGGTATGATATGAACCCTAACCCTAAGCTATGGTATGAACCCTAACCCTAACCCTATGGTATGATATGAACCCTAACCCTATGGTATGATATGAACTGTAACCCTAACCCTATGGTATGATATGAACTGTAACCCTAACCCTATGGTATGATATGAACTGTAACCCTAACCCTCTGGTATGATATGAACTGTAACCCTAACCCTCTGGTATGATATGAACTGTAACCCTAACCCTATGGTATGATATGAACTGTAACCCTAACCCTATGGTATGATATGAACTGTAACCCTAACCCTATGAACCCTAACCCTATGGTATGATATGAACCCTAACCCTAAGGTATGATATGAACTGTAACCCTAACCCTATGGTATGATATGAACCCTAACCCTAAGGTATGATATGAACTGTAACCCTAACCCTATGAACCCTAACCCTAATCTATTGTATGAACCCTAACCCTAACCCTAAGGTATGATATGAACTGTAACCCTAACCTATGGAATGAACCCTAACCCTAAGGTACGATATGAACCCTAACCCTAAGGTATGAACCCTAACCCTAAACCGATACATTGAATATATCATTGATCATACCCGCTTCAGAGCGTCGCCAGTCATCCCAACGAGTCGCGTCACGTGAACACTGGTCTGGTTCAGGAGGCTCTGCCTGCCTGCTGCCCTCGCGCTGTCCAGCCAGTCCACGCTCAGTTTGAAGAGCGAGGAACCACAGTACAACTCGTACAGAGACTCGTTCAGCTGCAGGCAGAAGAAACGCGTTTTAACGTCAAAGTCTGGCTATGTCAGGGTTAGCGATCCAACCTTAAACAAACAATCCTCCCTTCAGGCCTCCCTCCAAAGCCTAGTTAGCTAGCTAGCTAGGTAGCTAGCTTTATCTCTGATTAGGGTTAGGGTTAGGCCCCCTCCGAAGCCTAGTTAGCCAGCTAGCTAGTTATCTAGCTTTATCTCTGGTTAGGGTTAGGGTTGACCCCCTTAGGGTTAACCCTAACCCTAACCCCGTGCCTTGTGGAACACATGCTCAGTGAGCACACCGTCAGGATGTGCAAAGGAAGCTGGGCAGTTAGGCAGACAGACAGGTAGTTAGTCAGACAGACAGGTGGGTCGGCAGACAGACAGGTAGGAAGGCAGACAGACAGGTGGGTGCGTACCGTGAGGGTGCAGAGGTGATCTATGGAGAAGTTCATGGCTGGCAGGTGTTCCAGTCTGTAGTCGTCCATCTCCACCGGACCCAGCTCAGCCCTCATCTGGACCAATCACAACCAGCCATTAACACTCAATGCACTAGCTCTCAATATGGTTACACACCGAAGTTACTGGTGGACTAGGGTTAGTGGGCCAGAGTTAGTGGGCCAGAGTTAGTGGGCCAGAGTTAGGTTAAGTGTGCTAGGGATAAGGGGCTAGGTAAAGGGTTAGTGGGCTGGGGTTAGTGAGCTAGGGTTAGGGTTAGTGGGCTAGGTAAAGGGTTAGTGGGCTGGGGTTAGTGAGCTAGGGTTAGGGTTAGTGGGCTAGGTAAAGGGTTAGTGGGCTGGGTTAGTGAGCTAGGGTTAGGGTTAGTGGGCTAGGTAAAGGGTTAGTGGGCTGGGGTTAGTGAGCTAGGGTTAGGGTTAGTGGGCTAGGTAAAGGGTTAGTGGGCTGGGGTTAGTGAGCTAGGGTTAGGGTTAGTGGGCTAGGTAAAGGGTTAGTGGGCTGGGGTTAGTGAGCTAGGGTTAGGGTTAGTGGGCTAGGTAAAGGGTTAGTGAGCTAGGGTTAAGGTTTGGGTTAGGGCTAGGGTTAGTGGGCTAGGGTTAGTGGGCTAGGGTTAGTGAGCTAGGGTTAGGGGGTTAAGGTTTAGGTTAGGGCTAGTCGGCTAGAGTTAGTGGGTTAGGGTTAGTGGGTTAATAGGCTGGATTCAGTGTTATGTCTAAGGGTTAGTGGGTTAGGGTTGGGGTTATACATATTCAGCATGTTGGTGTTGGGTTAGGGTTGGGTTAGGGTTAGCATTTTACCGCACGCAGCAGCTTGATGGACACCTGCTGCAGCTGATGTGCTGCACTGGCCATCCCCCTGAAGCGTTGGCAGTCTGGGTCCGGCCGGGGCACGGAGGAACACACCTGGGCTAACAGCGCCACCAGCAGGACGTTCCTGCCAACATCCGCAAATACTGTCCAAACAGACATAACACAGCGTTGAACATCATAATCACCCATGTGATATAAACTTACACCCAACGCAACCAATAGATTCATCAACCCTAACCCAATTTACCATTCTAATCTACCACATCGCATACAGTCACATACAAATTGATACGTTATATTTGAGTGTTTATTCATTTATTAGAAGGGCCAATATTGGTCAAATTTTTGGCACATTTTGATTTTATTTCCTGCCTATCTATGAGGGCAGTGCGAGGCTTGTCGGTGTCTCCAGCCTGGTCATGCCTGGTTGGATGTACAGTCTGCTAAAGCACCGACCCAGAACGGACTTAAACGCTGGATAGGGCCGCGACGGAAACACCAGAAGTCTGACCCTAACCCTGCAATCCGAGGTGTACCGTTACCTGCATCAACTAGCTAGAAAGGGCTAGAACTGGTACTAGCTTACAGTAGCTTGGAACAAGCACCGATCCTAGTATCAGCTAGCTAGGAGATACTAGCCATGTTACTAGCACAACTAGCTTTGAAATAGCACTGTTTCTAGCATAAACTAGCTAGGCGCTACTAGCACCGTAAAAAGCTTAACCGATCAAAAGACGCCAACGCTACTCCATCAAGGGGAGGATTCATCCCTCATGGAGAGCAGCGAGGGTCAGGGAGGGGGGAGGGTCAGGGAGGGGGACGGGGGAGGGTCAGGGAGGGGGAGGGTCAGGGAAGGGGGAGGGTCAGGGAGCAGGGAGGTTCAGGGAGGCTCAGGGAGGGGGAGGGGGGAGGGTCAGGGAACAGGGAGGGTCAGGGAGGGGGGAGGGTCAGGGAGGGGTCAGGGAGGGTGGAGGGTCAGGGAGGGTCAGGGAGGAGGGAGGGGGGAGGGTCAGGGAGCAGGGAGGGTCAGGGAGGTGTCAGGGAGGGTGGAGGGTCAGGGAGGGTCAGGGAGGGGGAGGGGGGAGGGTCAGGGAGGGCCAGGGAGGAGGGAGCCCAGAGGGCAGGCTGTGGGATGGGAGGAACGATCCAGGCTCCTCCTGCCTCTAGGGGCCTGGTTCACCAGGTGGTAGAGCGGGTGGACCAGGCTGCTCCTGGCTCTGGTTCACCAGGTGGTAGAGCGGGTGGACCAGGCTGCTCCTGGCTCTGGTTCACCAGGTGGTAGAGCGGGTGGACCAGGCTGCTCCTGGCTATGAGGCCTGCTGAGTGAGCTTACAGTAGCTTGGAACAAGCACCGATCCTAGTATCAGCTAGCTAGGAGATACTAGCCATGTTACTAGCATAACTAGCTTTGAAATAGCACTGTTTCTAGCATAAACTAGCTAGGCGCTACTAGCACCGTAAAAAGCTTAACCGATCAAAAGACGCCAACGCTACTCCATCAAGGGGAGGATTCATCCCTCATGGAGAGCAGCGAGGGTCAGGGAGGGGGGAGGGTCAGGGAGGGGGACGGGGGAGGGAGGGGGAGGGTCAGGGAGGGGGGAGGGTCAGGGAGCAGGGAGGGTCAGGGAGGGTCAGGGAGGGGGGAGGGTCAGGGAGGGGGAGGGGGGAGGGTCAGGGAGGTGACAAACAAAGATACCTTTGTTTTGGGGGAGGAAAACGCAGAATCCTGTTGTTATAATACACAGGGAAAGCGCTATTGAATCCTCCCAGACAACAGTTCTTTACAGTTCTTACAACAGTCAACATTTCCCTCCTCTGACTCACAGGGAGAACTTTCCAACAGAAGCAGAACTCCGAAGATAGTATCAGATCATCGGTAAAGACCTTTACATTTCTCAATAGTTATTTTTCATACATACACTTTTTTAATACATTTGGGGTATTTTATGTCTATTTTGTTAAATCATTGTCATTTGACTAAAGCAGATACATATTTTGCATCAAAGATACATGATTATGGCCTGACAAGTATTTGATGAGGTGGACAGCCTTTCTCTCTTCCCCTTCCTGTATCTCTTCACTGACCTGTGTCTCTTCAGCTGTCCTGGCGCTCTCACCAACCTCCTGTCTCTCTCCCCAAATCCTGTCTCTCTTCATCTTCCTGTCTCTCTTAATTTTCCTGTCTCTCTTCATCGTCCTATCTCTTTTCACCTTCCTGTCTCTCTTCACCTTCCTGTCTCTCTTCACCTTCCTGTCTCTCTTCACCTTCCTGTCTCTCTTCACCTTCCTGTCTCTCTTCATTGTCCTGTCTCTTCACTGTCCTGTCCATAAAGCCTGTTCACTAACTGAGTGGTAAATAATAATTCATTTGTTTTGTATAGCGGGATCTCACTAACCACCACCAGCTGAGCACACACACTCACACTCACACACACACACACACACACACACAGTGGCGTGTCTTAATGAGAGCCTTCCAGGTAATACGTGGTGACTTCCTGTGACTCAGGTAACGCGTGGTGACTTCCTGTGACTCAGAGACGGCCACCGCAGCAGCAGGCCAGTTAGCAGCGAGGCCACAGCCGGGAAACTGCAGAGCATATGGATCACAAGCAGGGGGGAAACCCCTGCTGCATAAAGAGCCATCAGATAAGGACCGGGCCCACAGAGCAGAACAGCCCTACCCTCCTCACCCCTCCCTACCCCCCCAGCCCATGAGCCCTACACCTCCCATCTTCACCTCCTCCTTCTCCTCTGAGCCTCCTCATCCTCTGAGCCTCCTCCTCCTCATCCTCTGAACCTCCTCCTCTGAGCCTCCTCCTCCTCTGAGCCTCCTCCTCCTCTGAGCCTCCTCATCCTCATCATCCTCTGAACCTCCTCCTCCTCCTCCTCTGAGCCTAATCCTCCTCCTCTGAGCCTCCTCCTCCTCATCCTCTGAGCCTCTTCATCCTCTGAGCCTCCTCCTCCTCCTCTGAGCCTCCTCATCCTCTGAGCCCCCTCATCCTCTGAACCTCCTCCTCTGAGCCTAATCCTCCTCCTCATCCTCTGAGCCTCCTCATCCTCTGAGCCTCTTCGTCCTCTGAGCCTCCTCCTCCTCATCCTCTGAGCCTCCTCCTCCTCATCCTCTGAACCTCCTCCTCCTCTGAGCCTAATCCTCCTCCTCCTCTGAGCCTCCTCCGCCTCATCCTCTGAGCCTCCTCATCCTCTGAGCCTCTTCATCCTCTGAGCCTTCTCCTCCTCATCCTCTGAGCCTCTCCCTCCTCTGAGCCTCTCCGTCCTCCCTGAACCAATCCTTCTCTGGCCAACGTCTTTACAAAGCTACCCTTTTTCAACCATTCAAAGAAAGAATTGAAAATTACAGCGGACAAATTCAGGCCAAAGACTAAGCACTTGGCGGCATCAAACGGACCGCTTCTCAAGGCAGCAGCTGTCGAAAACCATTGTTAGCAGACACTTTTATCCAGAGCCACTTACAATAAGTCCATTTGCCAGAAGAAAGAGAATCAACAACATATCTCTGTCGGTACCATAAGGATGTTCATAGAACCAAGTGCAAAGCACTAACAATCCCTAGGTTTGCTCTTTCCCCTTAGACAACATAGATAGCTAGGAAAAGATGCTACCTAACTAAGGTAATAATTACGTACGTCATACAATAAGCGTGTACATTAAGTGCCAGGACGTTCAACAACACCTTAACATCACTTCATCCTTCTCGTCATAAAGCGCCTTCCTAACCAGTGGCAGCGCTACACATTATTGCCTCACATTCATCTGTTCATACACACATTCATACACACATTTGTACACACATTCACCTGTTCATACCCACATTCATACACACATTCGTACACACATTCACCTGTTCATACACACATTCATACACACATTCGTACACACATTCACCTGTTCATACACACATTCTAACACACATTCAATGACCTCCACCTCCTGAGCTACTGCCGCTGCTGTAACGCCAAACGTTGTGATGTCTCATGTTGTGACACATATATGCACATATACAATCACTCACACACACACACACACACACACACACACACACACACACAGAAAGTACTTACATCTCATTTTGTCAGAGGCCGGACTTCATTAAACAAGTGTGTGCTCCTTCCCTTCCGGTTGGTGTCAGACGTGAGCGTTTGTCTGAGAGAGAGAGGCCTTTTATACAGTTCATGATGACACACACCTGACTCAGCCCAGAGCCTGTCTGGCCCTCTTTAGGTCCCACGCAGGAGAACCCACTGGGGCCCTGAAGAACACAGTTCAGGGGAACGGGGAAGGATACAGATCATAAACCACAAAAACACTCAGACGGAACACTCTGTCATTGATTAAGATCAGGATGATGGTTGTTGGTGCGTCGCGTCTTGGTCTGCACAGGGAGCCACCTGGTCCGTACTCCTGCCACCACCCTTGAGCTTGGCACTAGGCGGTAGTCCTGGAGTTGGTCCCCGGGCGCTGCACTGTGGCTGCCCACTGCTCCCACTGCTCCCTCCCAGTGCTCCCATTGCTCCCAGTGCTGCTAGTGATGGTTAGATGGTACCTGGCCTTATACAAACATAGAATGGCTGTCTTCATTTGGTAACAGAATCGTTCTGGGACTGTGGTACTGTGGTAGTGGACTGTGGTACTGTGGTAGTGGACTGTGACCTGTTGGCGCTCGCCTTTTTGAGGCCAATGCTCTGAATAAAAGTGGGTATGGTCTTCGTTTGGATGAGAGTGGACGGCCCTCGGTCAGCCAGGGGAGCACTTCCTGTGAGAGATGTACACTTCCTTTTGCACACTTCCTGTTGGATCAGATACCATCAAAGCGTTGAGTCATGAACTCTTGTTTTCACTTACCCTGACCTCTCTTAGGCCGGTTGTAACACGCACACACACACACACACACACACACACACACACACACACACACACACACACACACACACACACACACACACACACACACACACACACACACACACACACACACACACACACACACACACACACACACACACACACACACACACACACACACACACACACACGAGGAAGTATAAATGGGTCACTGACGTTGTTAGGGTTAGGTCACGTCATGGAGCGTACACTGGGCGTCAGGCTCTAGGGCCGTGGCTAGACAACCATGATGCAGAAGGAATTCTATCCTTGATGTTGACCAATGAGCAGTCTTCATAGGAATGAATGGGCGCCATGTTTTAACATGCTGTCCTTTTCTTCATAGGTCCATGAGTCGGAAACAGGTGCACTTCTCGTAGTTTGAACAAGCATAGTTTTGGAGAGGGCACGTCTCTTTGAATTCCAACCAACTAGGGCAACGTTTTGATATGTTGAGGGGAGTGTCGTATGTCCGCATTTATTAGAGACCATATGCACAGAAAAGCAGACGGAGGGAGTTACCCTGGAGCTCCCACGAGTTTTTAAAGCCGTGTGACATAGGGAAGTTATCACCAGCATTTCTGACGTTTTTTTTTCCCAGAATGCATTATGTTATGCGAGGCAACGCTACGCATGCTTGATCTGAAACACGCCTATTGTCGTGTTCATTGTACTGCCATGACTAGCTGTTACGGCTCCAGGATGTTAGCTTGCTACGTCTAGGGGGGGAGTAGGGGAACCATAACACATGTTACTGTTAGGCTGACTGGGAGAACAACAAAACAGGGCACAACAGCAAACTGGATGCGTAAGTGTGTTTTATTTAGCTAGCGATCCGCCAAGGGGAATAGGGAACTATAAGCGGAGCCAAATCAAAGAAAACAAGATAAAGTGACAACTAACTAGTGCACACATACAACCTAGCTAATACATACAGAGGGTGGCCCCGCTCCTAACCTGATGTGATAACAGAGTATGGTCTACGTGATGGCAGTGTAAACCCAAGGGTGTCTTACCTATTCACCTAAACCCCTATGGCATCTCACAAACAAAAGGCAACAGCCCCACACAGCCCACACACAGGCAGACAAATGGCCTTTTTCAATGGAGACAAACAGGTGCAAGTTACCAAGGCCTGACGACACTGATTGGCCAACAGACAGCTCCCAGATTGGACAGGGGGTTGGACGATTGTGGAGGAACAGCCAATGGTGTGAGACCTACAGAGAATGAGAGGGGAGACACAGGAAAACAACCACACATGTAACACCCCCACCCATAAGAGCAAACATCACACACGAGAGAGGGCATCCGCACACATATTCTCGGAGCCCTTCTTGTGACGAATCACCAGGTTGTACCCCTGCATAATCAGCGCCCACCGCATGAGGCGCTGGTTCTGATTATACATCCGGTGGAGAAAAACCAGCGGACTGTGATCCGTATAGACCACAATTGGCCTAGAACTCGATCCCAAATAAACTTCAAAAAACTGGAGTGCCATCAGCAAAGCCAGAGCTTCCTGCTCAATAGTAGAGTACCGTGTCTGGCACTCATTGAACTTCCGTGAGAAGTAGCAGACCGGATGGTCCAGCCCGTTGGAATCCTCCTGGATAAGAACGGCACCGGCACCTACATTGCATGCGTCTACCTCCATCTTGAATGGCTTCTCAAAGTCAGGAGCCACCAGAACAGGGGTACTACATAGCAGAGTCTTAACAGAAACAAAAGCGTGTTGGCAATCTGGAGACCACGCAAACGGGACCAAGGGGCTCAGCAGACTAGTCAGAGGGGCGACAACAGAGGAAAAATTCCTACAGAACCCACGATAATACCCAGCCATACCCAAGAAGCGGCGCAGCTCACGCCGGGTGGTGGGCACTGGGAAGGCAGTGATAGCAGTCACCTTAGCCTCCACGGGGCGCACCTCACCACCCCCAACCTGTTTACCAAGGTAAGTAACGGTAGCCCTACCAAACTCACATTTTGCCAAATTCAGCGTCAAGGAAGCCCTCGCCAAACGCTGGAACACTGTTGTCAAGGTATCTACATGAGCAGCCCAATCAGACGAATACACAACCACATCATCGAGGTAAGCAGCACAGTGTGGGACGTCAGCTAAAACAATATTCACTAAGCGCTGGAAAGTGGCAGGTGCATTCCGCATCCCAAACGCCATCACTGAGTACTGCTGAAACTTGTCTGGAGTGACAAATGCGGAGATCTCCGAAGCACGAGCAGTAAGTGGGACTTGCCAATATCCCTTTAACAGATCCAGCTTTGTCACATACCGGGCAGACCCAATGGTGTCCACACAATCATCAATACGCGGCAACGGGTACGAGTCAGGAACCGTGACTGCGTTCACCTTCCTATAATCCGTACAGAAACGGAACGTGCCATCAGGCTTGGGTACCAAGAGGCATGGTGAACTCCAAGGACTAGAGCTCGAAGACGCCAGACTATTCTCTACTAAATAAGACACCTCCTGCGACATGATCAACCTTTTCGTAGCGTTAACGCGGTATGGATGCTGCTTGATAGGTGCTGCACCTCCCACATCTATATCATGCTTCAAAACGTTGGTCAGGGAAGGAACATCACCGAACAGACAAGGGAACCCACGTATTAGGGCTACCATGTCAGCCCTACGTTCCTCATCCAGATAGGCCAGATGCGAGTCAAGAGATGACAGCATCCGAGAGTTCAACAACCGAGGGGTCTGTTGAGGAGCACTCCGCAACTCCAATCCATCCTCGTCACCCTCAGGAACCTGGTAGGAGCCTGGAACCAATACAGCTGGAACGGCAGACTTGACTGTGGGACCCGTAGACCCTTCTACGGAGTCCTCATGAGGAGTAACTTTTGCATGATACAACTTAAGCATGTTAACATGGCAAACTCTTGTCTTGCGCCTCCGATCTGGGGTCTGTATAACATAATCTGTGTCACTCAACTTCCGTCCCACACAATAAGGACCGGAGAAACGGGCAGAGAGGGAGGATCCGGGAATGGGAAGCAGAACTAGAACCTGGTCACCCGTCTGCAGTGAACGTGGGACAGCCTTCTCATCAAAGTGACGCTTCATCCGCTTCTGTAAGGCGGACAGAGCTTCCCTAGCGAGGGCACAGGCACTGTGCAACCGTTCACGGAACCGGCTCACATAAGTTAACACATTTTGAGAAGATGCACTACCCGAGATAAGCTGGTCTTTCAGAACTATATGTAACAATATGTTACGGCTCCAGGATGTTAGCTTGCTACGTCTAGGGGGGGGGAGTAGGGGAACCATAACACATGTTACTGTTAGGCTGACTGGGAGAACAACAAAACAGGGCACAACAGCAAACTGGATACGTAAGTGTGTTTTATTTAGCTAGCAATCCGCCAAGGGGAATAGGGAACTATAAGCGGAGCCAAATCAAAGAAAACAAGATAAAGTGACAACTAACTAGTGCACACATACAACCTAGCTAATACATACAGAGGGTGGCCCCGCTCCTAACCTGATGTGATAACAGAGTATGGTCTACGTGATGGCAGTGTAAACCCAAGGGTGTCTTACCTATTCACCTAAACCCCTATGGCATCTCACAAGCAAAAGGCAACAGCCCCACACAGCCCACACACAGGCAGACAAATGGCCTTTTTCAATGAAGACAAACAGGTGCAAGTTATCAAGGCCTGACGACACTGATTGGCCAACAGACAGCTCCCAGGTTGGACAGGGGGTTGGACGATGGTGGAGGAACAGCCAATGGTGTGAGACCTACAGAGAATGAGAGGGGAGACACAGGAAAACAACCACACACGTAACACTAGCGTTCAGTAAAAGACAAACCAGAGGTTACACACACTGTAAACCCGAATAAGTTAGCAGTACTCAAAAAAAGTTAGGTAATCAGTTGCCACAATTATTTTGAGTTCATAAACTCAAACATTTGAGTATATCAGAGCTTATATATTTGGAGTTTATGGTAAATGTAATTTTAAATTATAATGAAATTAAATTTACTGATTAAGCCAACTCAAATATTTTCAGGTTCTGCTTCTCAGAATTTTTATTAAGCCAACTCAAATATTTTCAGGTTCTGCTACTCAGAATTTTTATTTATCTTTCTTATTGCAATAACTGAAGTGAACTTAATAATTTCAAGCACGAAAACTCAGGATTTTTAAGTTTCATTAACTTAACATTTATTCGTTTTTTCAATCAATCTTTTGATTACTCATAACTCAAAAACATAGACTTGCAAAAATGAAAATCATTTACCTCCAAACGTAAAATATTTGTGGCAACTGATTGCCTTAAACATAATAAGCACACTTGACTTAAAAGTCAAACAAACATCAAATTAAGTTTTTTTTTTTCTATTCAGATGTTTAGCATAAACTTTTCTTGCCCAGTCTCTAAAAAAAACATAAATAAATAAATGCATAAATAAAAAATATAAATTATCAAGTCTACTTCTGGCCTTTTTGTTTATACTTTAAGCCATGATGTCACAGTACATTATGTCTACCATGACATTGGCCAGGGTTAGGGTTAGGGTTAGGGTTAGGTGATAGGGTAATGGTTGGGGTAGACTGTGTGGTCGCAGTTGCAGCTGGCCTATTGTACCGTGTGTGAGGTGTGGTCTAGGTGTGGGTGAGATGTGTGGTGAATGTAACTAGTTTTAGGATGACCGTGTAAGAGGAGGCACCTAGTGATTGTATGTGTGGAATGGCTGTATAATAAATGTGCATCTGTTGATTGTGTGTGTAGTAAATAAGGAGTGGGTGTAATGCATGTGTAAAAACTGGTGAATGTGTAATAGGTGTGTTGTGAATAATGAATGTGTAAGAGGTGTAATAGGTGTAGCTTGTGTGTGATGTGTGCGGATGATAGATAATGTGAAGGAGGGGAATGTGGTGAATGTGTAATGGTAGTGGTTATAGTGTGGGTGTGTGATGGTTTGGGAGTGTTCGTGGTGGTTGTAATGAGTGTGTAATGAGTATGTAATGAGTGTGTAACAGGTGTATTATGAATGATAGATGTGTAGTGGGTGTATGATGGATCTGTAAGATGAATGTGGCATGGATACTTAGCGCTGGGAGTATAATGGATGGCAAGGGGTGGATGTGTACAAAACAGTTGTGTAGGTGGGTGTAGTAAAAGTGTAATGGGAGATGTGTGTATGCTGGTTGTGGTGGATGTATGCTGGGGTTCACGATTTCTCATTGAGACCTGTGGGTGCAAGTGTATGTAAGCGGGTGATCCATTGGTGCTCTATGCGTCTGCGTTGTGGGGTGGTCCATCTGGGGTCAGACTCCAATCCGGCGATGGTGAGGTGAGTGACGGAGTGCTCTGCAAAGTGTCTGACCAGTGTGGTTTGTAGGTGCTGGAGTTTGATGTTGTGAAGGTGTTGTCTTAAACGGATGACCATAGTGTGTTTTGTTTCCCCGATGTAATGTTTGTGACAGTGTGTGCATGTTATTATGTAAACCGTGTTGGGGGAATCAATACATGGGGGGTGAAGAATGGGTAGAGTGATGTGGCTGTGTGGGTTTGTGATGGATTTGTGTGGTTTGAAATAATGTGTAATAGACGGTGGTGGTTGTGTGGGTTTGCGGGAGAAGGTGGAGGTGACCAGGAGATCCTTGAGATTTTTGTTTTTCCTGTATGCAGAGATGATTTTGTATGGTTGGAGTGGTGTGTGTTGTTGCTGTGTGGTGGTGAAGTGGGATTTGATGCTGTGGTGTATGGAGAGGGTTCTGTGGGAGAAGGTGGTGATGAAGGGTAGGATGATAGTGGGGGGAATCTGTGTGTTAGGGTTAGATGTGTGGAGGGGGTTGGGGTTGGGGTTAGGGGAAGGGGAAGGGTTAGGGTTAGGGGAAGGGGGAGGGTTGGGATTAGGTGTGTGGAGGGGGTTGGGGTTGGGGTTAGGATGAGGGGAAGTGGAAGGGTTAGGGTTAGGGAAGGGGTAGAGGTTAGGGTTAGGGTTAGGGAAGGGGTAGAGGTTAGGGTTAGGGTTAGGGAAGGGGTAGAGGTTAGGGTTAGGGTTAGGATAGGGGGTTTTAACCAAAGTGCACCCGGGTGCAGACCGTTTTCGGTGGATATCTTTTGACAGCAAGGTGCTAGAGAAACGGGAGGCAGACGCACCCCCCCCAAAGGGAGGAGCAGCTTTCCAACGGTGCCAAGCCCGAGTCCGTGCGACCTTCACCTGCCGAGATATCGAGTCGGGCATCACATATGCTGCTGTCTGTAGCAGCTTTGCACAGCAGGACAGCAGTTTTCGGTGAATATCTTTTGACAGGAAGGTGCTAGAGAAACGGGAGGCAGACGCACCCCCCCCAAAGGGAGGATCAGCTTTCCAACGGTGCCAAGCCCGAGTCCGTGCGACCTTCACCCGCCGAGATATCAAGTCGGGCATCACATATGGTGCTGGCTGTAGCATGTTTGCACAGCGAAATCCTAAGTGTGCTCCGTAGAGGTCCCCTCAGCAGCCACCAGATGGCAGAAGCGGCCCCTAACCGTCATCACGTGTTAGTTTATTATTATTTATTTTATATCATTCAACTGTATATGTGTAGTTACAGGCGGGGGTGTGTAGGTCTGTAGATATGCAGTGTAAGTTTGGGGTTATGGTTAGGGAGGGTTAGGGTTATGGTTATGGTTAGGTGATTGGGTTATGGTTAGGGTTATGGTTATGGTTAGGCCGTTTTCGGTGGATATCTTTTGAGAGCAAGGTCCTAGAGAAACGGGAGGCAGACGCACCCCCCCCAAAGGGAGGATCAGCTTTCCAACGGTGCCAAGCCCGAGTCCGTGCGACCTTCACCCGCCGAGATATCGAGTCGGGCATCACATATGGTGCTGGCTGTAGCCAAGGCGCCCAGGATAGGGGGTTTTAACCACACTGCACCCGGGTGCAGACCGTTTTCGGTGGATATCTTTTGACAGCAAGGTGCTAGAGAAACGGGAGGCAGACGCACCCCCCCCAAAGGGAGGAGCAGCTTTCCAACGGTGCCAAGCCCGAGTCCGTGCGACCTTCACCCGCCGAGATATCGAGTCGGGCATCACATATGGTGCTGGCTGTAGCATGTTTGCACAGCGAAATCCTAAGTGTGCTCCGTAGAGGTCCCCTCAGCAGCCACCAGATGGCAGAAGCGGCCCCCTAACCGTCATCACGTGTTAGTTTATTATTATTTATTTTATATCATTCAACTGTATATGTGTAGTTACAGGCGGGGGTGTGTAGGTCTGTAGATATGCAGTGTAAGTTTGGGGTTATGGTTAGGGAGGGTTAGGGTTATGGTTATGGTTAGGTGATTGGGTTATGGTTAGGGTTATGGTTATGGTTAGGCCGTTTTCGGTGGATATCTTTTGAGAGCAAGGTCCTAGAGAAACGGAGGCAGACGCACCCCCCCCAAAGGGAGGATCAGCTTTCCAACGGTGCCAAGCCCGAGTCCGTGCGACCTTCACCCGCCGAGATATCGAGTCGGGCATCACATATGGTGCTGGCTGTAGCCAAGGCGCCCAGGATAGGGGGTTTTAACCACACTGCACCCGGGTGCAGACCGTTTTCGGTGGATATCTTTTGACAGCAAGGTGCTAGAGAAACGGGAGGCAGACGCACCCCCCCCAAAGGGAGGAGCAGCTTTCCAACGGTGCCAAGCCCGAGTCCGTGCGACCTTCACCCGCCGAGATATCGAGTCGGGCATCACATATGGTGCTGGCTGTAGCATGTTTGCACAGCGAAATCCTAAGTGTGCTCCGTTGAGGTCCCCTCAGCAGCCACCAGATGGCAGAAGCGGCCCCTAACCGTCATCACGTGTTAGTTTATTATTATTTATTTTATATCATTCAACTGTATATGTGTAGTTACAGGCGGGGGTGTGTAGGTCTGTAGATATGCAGTGTAAGTTTGGGGTTATGGTTAGGGAGGGTTAGGGTTATGGTTATGGTTAGGTGATTGGGTTATGGTTAGGGTTATGGTTATGGTTAGGCCGTTTTCGGTGGATATGGGTTAGGGTTAGGGTTAGGGTTAGGGTTAGGGTTAGGGTTAGGGTTAGGATAGGGGGTTTTAACCACACTGCACCCGGGTGCAGACCGTTTTCGGTGGATATCTTTTGACAGCAAGGTGCTAGAGAAACGGGAGGCAGACGCACCCCCCCCAAAGGGAGGAGCAGCTTTCCAACGGTGCCAAGCCCGAGTCCGTGCGACCTTCACCCGCCGAGATATCGAGTCGGGCATCACATATGGTGCTGGCTGTAGCATGTTTGCACAGCGAAATCCTAAGTGTGCTCCGTTGAGGTCCCCTCAGCAGCCACCAGATGGCAGAAGCGGCCCCTAACCGTCATCACGTGTTAGTTTATTATTATTTATTTTATATCATTCAACTGTATATGTGTAGTTACAGGCGGGGGTGT
The DNA here is from genome assembly GCF_026213295.1 of Gadus chalcogrammus. Classification (NCBI taxonomy): domain Eukaryota; kingdom Metazoa; phylum Chordata; class Actinopteri; order Gadiformes; family Gadidae; genus Gadus; species Gadus chalcogrammus. Next base: position 8,799 of record NC_079433.1, on the reverse strand, counting down.
GTAGGTCTGTAGATATGCAGTGTAAGTTTGGGGTTATGGTTAGGGAGGGTTAGGGTTATGGTTATGGTTAGGGTTAGGGTTATGGTTAGGGTTAGGGTTAGGGTTAGGGTTAGGGTTAGGGTTAGGGTTAGGGTTAGGGTTAGGGTTAGGGTTAGGGTTAGGGTTAGGGTTAGGGTTAGGGTTAGGGTTAGGGTTAGGGTTAGGGTTAGGGTTAGGGTTAGGGTTAGGGTTAGGGTTAGGGTTAGGGTTAGGGTTAGGGTTAGGGTTAGGGTTAGGGTTAGGGTTAGGTTAAGAGCCATCTACCACTTTTGAAAAACGGTTTTTTTGAGCCAGTTCGAGAACGCAGCGGTGCATGGGAATTCGGCGACCACCCTGGGATAGGTCTAGGCCCAGCGGACTTGCTCAAAAAATGTGGTGCCCCTGGTGCTTATTTTGGGTACTGCAATTTCGATTTTTAAACTTCAAAGTGAAGCGTTTTTTTTTTTGAGCGGTGCATGGGAATTTGGGATAGTGCCAGTGGTAGCCCTTGGGCCCTTCTTTATACCCTAGAAATTTGGAGCAATTTGGAGCCCCAAGTTTTAACATTGGACGACTTTTAAAATCGGCCTCACGGGAGAAGGGGGAGGTGCATGGGATCATGGTTGGGGTTGGGTGGTAGGATTTTATGAGCCCGACCTTTGTGCAAAATTTTGGCCACCTGGTGGCTTGTTTTGGTATAGAAAATCCCATTTTCATTTTTTTTTTTTTTTTTTCTAAGTGTGGAGTCAACAAAATTTGTTAGTTAAAAAATAAGTTCCCACAGAAAGTGTCTAGGAGCACGTTTTAGGCCATTTCGAGTCTTTTTTTTTTTTTTTTTTTTTATGTGAAAATTCATTCAATTTTTTTTTTTTTTTTTTTTAATTAGAATTTTTTTTTTTTTTTTTTTTTTTGAAATTCGAAAATTCAATTCAAATTTTGTTTGTTGTTGTTTTTCTAATTCGAATTTTGAAAATTCATTCAATTTTTTTTTTTTTTTTTTTTCAAGATGGCGCCGCCCATGGCTGCATTTCCCCCAAAACAGATTTCCCCCATTGACAATGCATGGAGAGGCGGTTATTGCACTTACTTGGTTTGGTGAAGTTGTTATTGCACTTAGGGTTAGGGTTAGGGTTAGGGTTAGGGTTAGGGTTAGGGTTAGGGTTAGGGTTAGGGTTAGGGTTAGGTTAAGAGCCATCTACCACTTTTGAAAAACGGCATTTTTGAGCTAGTTCGAGAACCGAGTGGATCATGGGAATTCTTTTACCACCCACGGATAGGTCTAGGCCCAGCGGACTTGCTTAAAAAATGTGGCGCCCCTGGCGTTTTTTTTGGGTACTGCAATTTCGATTTTAAAGTTTAAAAGTGAAGCGTTTTTTTTTTTTTATTGGATCATGGGAATTCTGAATAGTGCCAGTGGTAGCCCTTGGTCCCCTCTACATCCCCTAGAAATTTGGAGCAATTTGGAGCCCCAAGTTTTAACATTGGACGACTTTTAAAATCGACCTCACGGGGGAAGGGGGTGGATCATGGGATCATGGTTGGGGTTGGGTGGTAGGATTTTATGAGGCCGACCTTTGTGCAAAATTTTGGCCACCTGGTGGCTTGTTTTGGTATAGAAAATGGGATTTTCATTTTTTTTTTTTTTTTTTCTGTGTGGAGTCAAGAAAATTTGTTAGTAAAAAAATAAGTTCCCACAGAAAGTGTCTAGGAGCACGTTTTAGGCCATTTCGAGTCTTTTTTTTTTTTTTTTTTTTTAATGTGAAAATTCATTCAATTTTTTTTTTTTTTTTTTTTTTTTTATTAGAAATTTGATTTTTTTTTTTTTTTTAGGGTTAGGGTTAGGGTTAGGGTTAGGGTTAGGGTTAGGGTTAGGGTTAGGGTTAGGGTTAGGGTTAGGGTTAGGGTTAGGGTTAGGGTTAGGGTTAGGGTTAGGGTTAGGGTTAGGGTTAGGGTTAGGGTTAGGGTTAGGGTTAGGGTTAGGGTTAGGGTTAGGGTTAGGGTTAGGGTTAGGGTTAGGGTTAGGGTTAGGGTTAGGGTTAGGGTTAGGTTTTTATAGTGACATTCGGCTTTTGATGGTCATGGACCCTTGGTGCACTGGCACACCATCTCCCGATCCTTTCATATCATTTTCTTAGGTTTTTTCTTTTTTTGTTGTTTGTTTTCTTTTTTGGTTTTTTTGGTGATTTATGTATTTTTCATTTTTTCATTTTTTTGTGTTTTCTTTTCTTTTTCTGTACAGAAGAAATATATATATAATAAAAAGATAAAAACAGAGGAAGGGAAGGAAGAGCAGGTGGAACCAGCAGCTGGGGTCTGAGGAGGCGCGGAGCAGTCTATTTTGTACCCCCAGGGGGATCAGAGGGAGCAGGGTACCGTCATCGGCAGAGTGCCCAGGGGGCCGGGGCCCCGGGAAACCTCCCATAATGGGGTGGTCGGCGCAGCAAACGGGTCGATAAAAACACTTCTAGTAAAATGGTGCATGCTAATAAAAATGGGGGATAAAAGAATCCTACCCATCAACCTTTAAATAAGTAAAAAGTATGTATGCAGGAATAAAATAAATATAAAAAGAGAAGAAAGATAAATATGTAGGTATATAACTATAAATAAATACGCACTCATACAGATTGGTTCATTCACACTAATATTGTAATAAAAAAGGTGAAACATGCGTATAAATAAAAGTATATAAATATATATATATATATATGAATAAAATATGAAGATAAAAGGGAGCAAGCTGCAGTATCGGAATAATTCATGGGTGAACTGCAGGAGCCCTTTTAATAAAATAAAACAATCTGCATGCACATATAAAAGCATCATAAGAATATATAGAACATAAATAAAGCTTAATAAATAAAATAAATAAAATGAATAAATAGGATAAAAATAAATAAATATAAATAAATAAGTGAATAAATAACATTAAAAGAGATATAATAAAATCATTCAAGCATTCAAAACATCCTGTGTGGAAGAAGAAGACATAAAATATTGTAAAGGAAAGCACACAGAAGGGGTAAAAACATGCAACACATTAAAACACACAGTCGACCCGATGCTGCGCAAGAAGAAAGCCCAGGGAGGAGTCCTGAGACCATCCAGTGCCCCCAGCACCGGACCAGTGCGGACCCTACTCCCTGATATTAAGACCCAAGGGGGTAACAGTCCTAAGTTTAGATATCCATCTGTGCTCCGCTGCCTTCCTTTGTCTGTCCGACCAGCACGCCTTCATCTCCAGCCCGGTGATGAATAATGAAGTAATGGGGTGTGTTTGGAAATGTTTGACTATTTGAGTGTTGAGTGTGCCTATGTGTATTGTATATAAATGTTGTTTTAGTCTGTTGAGTATGGTGTGCTTTGTTTCGCCGACATAGATGATGTGGCATTCGGAGCATGTAATGGCGTAAATGATGTTTTTGTCCATGATAGTTAGTTTTTGTATGATAGGGCTGGAGGTGGAGGCGAGCTGGTTGCGGATGACCGCCAGCTGCTGGAAGTGGCCCTCGGTGTTGAGAGGGGGCGCCTCCAGTGTACGTGGAGAAGCGGGCCCGCACCAGGACATCCTGTAGGTTCCGGTTCTTCCTAAGGGCTGAGATAATTTTGTAATTGTGAAGTGCGGGAATGTTGTGTTGTGCGTGTGTGAATGCGTTTTTTCAGTTTGGAGTGTATGTGTATGATGTTTTGTGTATATGTGCTGATGAGGGGTATGATGCGTGTGTGTGGCTGCCGCCCCAGATCGTCTCCGCTCCTGATGTCAGGGGTCCCCTCAGGGAACCTGTTTGGGAAGACCACCTGACTCAGGGATCCAGGCACTCCTAGTGGAGGCCTCACCTCAGCCGGGCTGTGGAGGATAGGAGCGGACACCAGGTCCGTTCCTCCAATGTAAGGGGGCCGGCCAAGGTGAGGCATAGAGGAGGGGGGCTGGTTGGGGTTAGGGAGATGGTGGGGGTCCAGGGTTAGGGTTAGGGTTAGGGTTAGGGTTAGGGTTAGGGTTAGGTTAAGAGCCAGGGTTAGGGTTAGGGTTAGGGTTAGGGTTAGGGTTAGGTTAAGAGCCATCTACCACTTTTGAAAACGGCATTTTTGAGCTAGTTCGAGAACCGAGTGGATCATGGGAATTCTTTTACCACCCACGGATAGGTCTAGGCCCAGCGGACTTGCTTAAAAAATGTGGCGCCCCTGGCGTTTTTTTTTGGGTACTGCAATTTCGATTTTAAAGTTTAAAAGTGAAGCGTTTTTTTTTTTTATTGGATCATGGGAATTCTGAATAGTGCCAGTGGTAGCCCTTGGTCCCCTCTACATCCCCTAGAAATTTGGAGCAATTTGGAGCCCCAAGTTTTAACATTGGACGACTTTTAAAATCGACCTCACGGGGGAAGGGGGTGGATCATGGGATCATGGTTGGGGTTGGGTGGTAGGATTTTAGGGTTAGGGTTAGGGTTAGGGTTAGGGTTAGGGTTAGGGTTAGGGTTAGGGTTAGGGTTAGGGTTAGGGTTAGGGTTAGGGTTAGGGTTAGGGTTAGGGTTAGGGTTAGGGTTAGGGTTAGGGTTAGGGTTAGGGTTAGGGTTAGGGTTAGGGTTAGGGTTAGGGTTAGGGTTAGGGTTAGGTTAGGGTTAGGGTTAGGGTTAGGGTTAGGGTTAGGTTAAGAGCCATCTACCACTTTTGAAAAACGGCATTTTTGAGCTAGTTCGAGAACCGAGTGGATCATGGGAATTCTTTTACCACCCACGGATAGGTCTAGGCCCAGCGGACTTGCTTAAAAAATGTGGCGCCCCTGGCGTTTTTTTTTGGGTACTGCAATTTCGATTTTAAAGTTTAAAAGTGAAGCGTTTTTTTTTTTTTATTGGATCATGGGAATTCTGAATAGTGCCAGTGGTAGCCCTTGGTCCCCTCTACATCCCCTAGAAATTTGGAGCAATTTGGAGCCCCAAGTTTTAACATTGGACGACTTTTAAAATCGACCTCACGGGGGAAGGGGGTGGATCATGGGATCATGGTTGGGGTTGGGTGGTAGGATTTTATGAGGCCGACCTTTGTGCAAAATTTTGGCCACCTGGTGGCTTGTTTTGGTATAGAAAATGGGATTTTCATTTTTTTTTTTTTTTTTTTCTGTGTGGAGTCAAGAAAATTTGTTAGTAAAAAATAAGTTCCCACAGAAAGTGTCTAGGAGCACGTTTTAGGCCATTTCGAGTCATTTTTTTTTTTTTTTTTTTTAATGTGAAAATTCATTCAATTTTTTTTTTTTTTTTTTTTTTTTTATTAGAAATTTGATTTTTTTTTTTTTTAGGTTAGGGTTAGGGTTAGGGTTAGGGTTAGGGTTAGGGTTAGGGTTAGGGTTAGGGTTAGGGTTAGGGTTAGGGTTAGGGTTAGGGTTAGGGTTAGGGTTAGGGTTAGGGTTAGGGTTAGGGTTAGGGTTAGGGTTAGGGTTAGGGTTAGGGTTAGGGTTAGGGTTAGGGTTAGGGTTAGGGTTAGGGTTAGGGTTAGGGTTAGGGTTAGGGTTAGGGTTAGGGTTAGGTTTTTATAGTGACATTCGGCTTTTGATGGTCATGGACCCTTGGTGCACTGGCACACCATCTCCCGATCCTTTCATATCATTTTCTTAGGTTTTTTCTTTTTTTGTTGTTTGTTTTCTTTTTTGGTTTTTTTGGTGATTTATGTATTTTTCATTTTTTCATTTTTTTTGTGTTTTCTTTTCTTTTTCTGTACAGAAGAAATATATATATAATAAAAAGATAAAAACAGAGGAAGGGAAGGAAGAGCAGGTGGAACCAGCAGCTGGGGTCTGAGGAGGCGCGGAGCAGTCTATTTTGTACCCCCAGGGGGATCAGAGGGAGCAGGGTACCGTCATCGGCAGAGTGCCCAGGGGGCCGGGGCCCCGGGAAACCTCCCATAATGGGGTGGTCGGCGCAGCAAACGGGTCGATAAAAACACTTCTAGTAAAATGGTGCATGCTAATAAAAATGGGGGATAAAAGAATCCTACCCATCAACCTTTAAATAAGTAAAAAGTATGTATGCAGGAATAAAATAAATATAAAAAGAGAAGAAAGATAAATATGTAGGTATATAACTATAAATAAATACGCACTCATACAGATTGGTTCATTCACACTAATATTGTAATAAAAAAGGTGAAACATGCGTATAAATAAAAGTATATAAATATATATATATATATATGAATAAAATATGAAGATAAAAGGGAGCAAGCTGCAGTATCGGAATAATTCATGGGTGAACTGCAGGAGCCCTTTTAATAAAATAAAACAATCTGCATGCACATATAAAAGCATCATAAGAATATATAGAACATAAATAAAGCTTAATAAATAAAATAAATAAAATGAATAAATAGGATAAAAATAAATAAATATAAATAAATAAGTGAATAAATAACATTAAAAGAGATATAATAAAATCATTCAAGCATTCAAAACATCCTGTGTGGAAGAAGAAGACATAAAATATTGTAAAGGAAAGCACACAGAAGGGGTAAAAACATGCAACACATTAAACACACAGTCGACCCGATGCTGCGCAAGAAGAAAGCCCAGGGAGGAGTCCTGAGACCATCCAGTGCCCCCAGCACCGGACCAGTGCGGACCCTACTCCCTGATATTAAGACCCAAGGGGGTAACAGTCCTAAGTTTAGATATCCATCTGTGCTCCGCTGCCTTCCTTTGTCTGTCCGACCAGCACGCCTTCATCTCCAGCCCGGTGATGAATAATGAAGTAATGGGGTGTGTTTGGAAATGTTTGACTATTTGAGTGTTGAGTGTGCCTATGTGTATTGTATATAAATGTTGTTTTAGTCTGTTGAGTATGGTGTGCTTTGTTTCGCCGACATAGATGATGTGGCATTCGGAGCATGTAATGGCGTAAATGATGTTTTTGTCCATGATAGTTAGTTTTTGTATGATAGGGCTGGAGGTGGAGGCGAGCTGGTTGCGGATGACCGCCAGCTGCTGGAAGTGGCCTCGGTGTTGAGAGGGGGCGCCTCCAGTGTACGTGGAGAAGCGGGCCCGCACCAGGACATCCTGTAGGTTCCGGTTCTTCCTAAGGGCTGAGATAATTTTGTAATTGTGAAGTGCGGGAATGTTGTGTTGTGCGTGTGTGAATGCGTTTTTCAGTTTGGAGTGTATGTGTATGATGTTTTGTGTATATGTGCTGATGAGGGGTATGATGCGTGTGTGTGGCTGCCGCCCCAGATCGTCTCCGCTCCTGATGTCAGGGGTCCCCTCAGGGAACCTGTTTGGGAAGACCACCTGACTCAGGGATCCAGGCACTCCTAGTGGAGGCCTCACCTCAGCCGGGCTGTGGAGGATAGGAGCGGACACCAGGTCCGTTCCTCCAATGTAAGGGGGCCGGCCAAGGTGAGGCATAGAGGAGGGGGGCTGGTTGGGGTTAGGGAGATGGTGGGGGTCCAGGGTTAGGGTTAGGGTTAGGGTTAGGGTTAGGGTTAGGGTTAGGTTAAGAGCCAGGGTTAGGGTTAGGGTTAGGGTTAGGGTTAGGGTTAGGTTAAGAGCCATCTACCACTTTTGAAAAACGGCATTTTTGAGCTAGTTCGAGAACCGAGTGGATCATGGGAATTCTTTTACCACCCACGGATAGGTCTAGGCCCAGCGGACTTGCTTAAAAAATGTGGCGCCCCTGGCGTTTTTTTTGGGTACTGCAATTTCGATTTTAAAGTTTAAAAGTGAAGCGTTTTTTTTTTTTTATTGGATCATGGGAATTCTGAATAGTGCCAGTGGTAGCCCTTGGTCCCCTCTACATCCCCTAGAAATTTGGAGCAATTTGGAGCCCCAAGTTTTAACATTGGACGACTTTTAAAATCGACCTCACGGGGGAAGGGGGTGGATCATGGGATCATGGTTGGGGTTGGGTGGTAGGATTTTAGGGTTAGGGTTAGGGTTAGGGTTAGGGTTAGGGTTAGGGTTAGGGTTAGGGTTAGGGTTAGGGTTAGGGTTAGGGTTAGGGTTAGGGTTAGGGTTAGGGTTAGGGTTAGGGTTAGGGTTAGGGTTAGGGTTAGGGTTAGGGTTAGGTTAGGGTTAGGGTTAGGGTTAGGGTTAGGGTTAGGGTTAGGTTAGGGTTAGGGTTAGGGTTAGGGTTAGGGTTAGGTTAAGAGCCATCTACCACTTTTGAAAAACGGCATTTTTGAGCTAGTTCGAGAACCGAGTGGATCATGGGAATTCTTTTACCACCCACGGATAGGTCTAGGCCCAGCGGACTTGCTTAAAAAATGTGGCGCCCCTGGCGTTTTTTTTTGGGTACTGCAATTTCGATTTTAAAGTTTAAAAGTGAAGCGTTTTTTTTTTTTATTGGATCATGGGAATTCTGAATAGTGCCAGTGGTAGCCCTTGGTCCCCTCTACATCCCCTAGAAATTTGGAGCAATTGGAGCCCCAAGTTTTAACATTGGACGACTTTTAAAATCGACCTCACGGGGGAAGGGGTGGATCATGGGATCATGGTTGGGGTTGGGTGGTAGGATTTTATGAGGCCGACCTTTGTGCAAAATTTTGGCCACCTGGTGGCTTGTTTTGGTATAGAAAATGGGATTTTCATTTTTTTTTTTTTTTTTCTGTGTGGAGTCAAGAAAATTTGTTAGTAAAAAATAAGTTCCACAGAAAGTGTCTAGGAGCACGTTTTAGGCCATTTCGAGTCTTTTTTTTTTTTTTTTTTTTTTAATGTGAAAATTCATTCAATTTTTTTTTTTTTTTTTTTTTTTTTTATTAGAAATTTGATTTTTTTTTTTTTTTTAGGGTTAGGGTTAGGGTTAG
>NC_079432.1:20679243-20780111 GCF_026213295.1 Gadus chalcogrammus | reverse complement strand
TTATGTCCGGTTCCCCTAGGCCGGTCGTAACATAATTGGGGGCTCGTCCGGGATCGTTTAAAGAAATTATCTGAGATGTTTCTAGTTGTTTTGAGTTTGTTTTCTCAGTGAAAAGTCACTTCCAGTGGTTCACAGTGGGTATTGGCGTCCGGGTGTGCACGCTCCCGCCTTCACAGGTTACTAACAACCCCCTCAGTCAGACAGAAGTGTCCAGCTGGGTCGCACAGCGGCTCCTCCTTCGGACAATTGTTTTTTGTTTTCCTTTATTATTTTCGGAGTAAATCCTGGGCGGGGATAGAATTCCCCGACGGAGGTAGGCGTTTCAGGACTCCGGTCGCTGAAGTTTTGCCTTTCAAGTCGCCTCGAGCCCGGCACGCTCCAGAAGATAGACAGGTTAGTTCTCGTTAGGTAGGGTCTGGGGGATGTTTGTTTATTGTAAGGTTGGGTTTGTTTGTGTGCAGCATCCGGCGTTAATAGTTATTACGTCTGCCCCGGAGTGAGTTGGTGACACGCTAAAGTGTTGGTAGATTAGCCTAGCGGCTAAGCGCTATTGTCGGCGTGATGGCTGGTGTGACAGCGTTTAGTGTGGAGGAGTTTGTGGCGTGTCTGCGTGCCTGCGTCTGCGTGCCTGCGTCTGCGTGCCTGCGTCTGCGTGCCTGCGTGTGTGTGCGTGCCTGCGTGTGCGTACCTGCGTGTGTGTACCTGCGTGTGTGTACCTGCGTTTTTTTGTGTGTGCGCCTGCGTCTGCGTGCCTGCGTGTGTGTGCGTACCTGCGTGTGCGTACCTGCGTGTGTGTGCACCTGCAAAACATCCGTTTTTTTTACAACCAAATGTTGAATACGATTTGAAGGCACGAGTCCTCCACTCACCGTGAGACTGCTCTAATGTAGCAAACTTAGTTTGCACTTATGGGAGGGGGTGTTACGTGTGGGTTTTTCCTCTGCTGTTCTGTGTGCTGTTCCAGGTATCACCCTCCCCGTCGGACTGATCAGACACACCTGCAGCCCCTCAGCAATCACGTGGATTGGTATTAAGCTGCAGGGAGGAGAGCAGACGTGGCCAGTGGGCCAGATAGGCGAACCGAGTGGGTTCGCTGTCGGTCGCAAGTCGGAGCTACGTGGGCTCTTCGTCGTGGCATTGCTCCCTCAGTGGGGGATTAGTAGTGTTTGTTGCTCCCTCAAGGGAGGGTTATTGTTGTTTGTTGCTCCCTCAGTGGAGGGTTAGTGTTGTTTGTTAGTTTGTAGTCCGTAGTCCGTAGGTTCGTAGTCCGTAGTCCGTAGGTTCTTAGTCCGTAGGTTCTTAGTCCGTCGTCCGTAGTCCGTAGCCCTTCGCCTTAGCGTCGGCCTCTGTAGGTGCTGTCTCTATATGTTATTGGGTCAAACATTTCCTGTAGAGGAGGAAATGTTTGTTCTTAGGTGGGGGGGTGTTACGACCCAGGGTCGTCTGTGTATTTTTCAGTGTTGGATTTCGTCTGTGCTGTGGTTCCTCCCGGCCTGAAGGTGGTGTTACCACCCTTAGGCTCTCTCCCTCTCCAGGTGCTGCTCCTCCCGGCCTGAGGGTGGTGCTACCACCATTGGTGTTTCTCCAGGTGCTGGCTGTTGATTGGTGCAGGGGCTGGAGGAGCTGCTATAAATGGCCGCCGCTGGAGACAATCCTTCTCATTTCCTTGACCCTGCTCCCAACTGCACCAGGCTTACTATGTGGCATTATGTTGTATTGTGTTTTGTTATGATAAAACTTAAGCAGTCCAGATATTCGTAGGGGTGAGTAGCTTGTTTTGTTTATCGTTGTTTTCTCCTGTTTATCATGTAGGGAGTCAGTAAGAATCCTGTGAACTTTGCTTTCTTTGGTTTGTCTGTTAGGGAAGTTAGTTTTGGGGTTAGATTGTTTTGTTTGTTGTTTTGGCTATGCTCACCCCGAGGCTCCATCAATTGAATTAAATCAACTTATGCTGGACTGCAGCCCTGTGTGCCTGGTCGTCCTTGGGAGTGGGAAAAGAGGGGAGCACCATGTGTTATGTCCGGTTCCCCTAGGCCGGTCGTAACACTTAGTAACACGTTTGCATTGAAATTGACAGATATCAACATTTTTGTTTTTTACGCTTGCAAAATGCTTTTCAGAGCGCCAGAATCACTTTTTGACCAACAATGTGTCTTTAATCTTATATTGTTGATTCTACTCAAAACTAATGTATTCCACTTCCAAATAGTGGAGTATGGCCCTATAACCCTTTGGTAAGCTTAGTAACACGTTTGCATTGAAATTGACAGAGATACCAACATTTATTATTTTTAAGCCGGCAAAATTCTTTTCAGAGCGCTTAGAATCACTTTTTGACCAACAATGTGTTTTTGACTTGTTTTTCTGAAACGAACAGAAATATCAACATTTCTTGTTTTTATGCGTGCCAAATGTTTTTCAGAGCGCTAGAATCACTTTTTGACCAACAATGTGTCTTTGACCTTATATTGTTGATTTTGCTCAAAACTAATGTATTCCTCTTCCAAATAGTGGAGTATGGCCCTATAACCCTTTGGTAAGCTTAATAACACGTTTGCATTGAAATTGACAGATATCAACATTTTTGGTTTTTACGCTTGCAAAATGCTTTTCAGAGCGCTAGAATCACTTTTTGACCAACAATGTGTTTTCGACTTGTTTTCTGAAATGAACAGAAAAATCAACATTTCTTGTTTTTATGCGTTCCAAATGCTTTTCAGAGCGCTAGAATCACTTTTCGACCAACAACGTGTTTTTGACCTTACATTGTTGATTTTGCTCAAAACTAATATATTCCACTTCCAAATAGTGGAGTATGGCCCAATAACCCTTTGGTAAGCTTGTAACACGTTTGCATTGAAATTGACAGAGATACCAACATTTATTGTTTTTATGCCGGCAAAATGCTTTTCAGAGCGCTAGAATCACTTTTTGACCAACAATGTGTTTTTAACCTTATATTGTTGATTTTGCTCAAAACTAATGTATTCCACTACCAAATAGTGGAGTATGGCCCTATAACCCTTTGGTAAGCTTAGTCACACGTTTGCATTGAAAATGACATATCAACATTTTTGGTTTTTACGCATGCAAAATGCTTTTCAGAGCGCTAGAATCACTTTTTGACCAACAATGTGTTTTCGACTTGTTTTCTGAAATGAACAGAAAAATCAACATTTCTTGTTTTTATGCGTTCCAAATGCTTTTCAGAGCGCTAGAATCACTTTTCGACCAACAACGTGTTTTGACCTTACATTGTTGATTTTGCTCAAAACTAATATATTCCACTTCCAAATAGTGGAGTATGGCCCAATAACCCTTTGGTAAGCTTTGTAACACGTTTGCATTGAAATTGACAGAGATACCAACATTTCTTGTTTTTATACCTGCACAATTCTTTTCAGAGCGCTAGAATCACTTTTTGACCAACAATGTGTTTTCGACATGTTTTCTGAAATGAACAGAAAAATCAACATTTCTTGTTTTTATGCGTGCCAAATGCTTTTCAGAGCGCTAGAATCACTTTTTGACCAACAATGTGTCTTTGACCTTATATTGTTGATTTTACTCAAAAATAATGTATTCCCCTTCCAAATGGTGGAGTATGGCCCTATTACCCTTTGGTAAGCTTAGTAACATGTTTGCATTGAAATTGACAGAGATACCAACATTTCTTGTTTTTATGCCGGCAAAATGCTTTTCAGAGCGCTAGAATCACTTTTTGACCAACAATGTGTTTTCGACTTGTTTTCTGAAATGAACAGAAAAATCAACATTTCTTGTTTTTATGCGTTCCAAATGCTTTTCAGAGCGCTAGAATCACTTTTCGACCAACAACGTGTTTTTGACCTTACATTGTTGATTTTGCTCAAAACTAATATATTCCACTTCCAAATAGTGGAGTATGGCCCAATAACCCTTTGGTAAGCTTTGTAAAACGTTTGCATTGAAATTGACAGAGATACCAACATTTCTTGTGTTTATACCTGCACAATTCTTTTCAGAGCGCTAGAATCACTTTTTGACCAACAACGTGTTTTCGACATGTTTTCTGAAATGAACAGAAAAATCAACATTTCTTGTTTTTATGCGTGCCAAATGCTTTCAGAGCGCTAGAATCACTTTTTGACCAACAATGTGTCTTTGACCTTATATTGTTGATTTTGCTCAAAACTAATGTATTCCCCTTCCAAATGGTGGAGTATGGCCCTATTACCCTTTGGTAAGCTTAGTAACATGTTTGCATTGAAATTGACAGAGATACCAACATTTATTGTTTTTATGCCGGCAAAATGCTTTTCAGAGCGCTAGAATCACTTTTTGACCAACAATGTGTTTTTGACTTGTTTTTCTGAAACGAACAGAGATATCAACATTTCTTGTTTTTATGCGTGCCAAATGCTTTTCAGAGCGCTAGAATCACTTTTTGACCAACAATGTGTTTTTAACCTTATATTGTTGATTTTGCTCAAAACTAATGTATTCCACTACCAAATAGTGGAGTATGGCCCTATAACCCTTTGGTAAGCTTAGTCACACGTTTGCATTGAAAATGACAGATATCAACATTTTTGGTTTTTACGCATGCAAAATGCTTTTCAGAGCGCTAGAATCACTTTTTGACCAACAAAGTGTTTTCGATTTGTTTTCTGAAATGAACAAAAAAATCAACATTTCTTGTTTTTATGCGTGCCAAATGCTTTTCAGAGCGCTAGAATCACTTTTCGACCAACAACGTGTTTTTGACCTTACATTGTTGATTTTGCTCAAAACTAATATATTCCACTTCCAAATAGTGGAGTATGGCCCTATAACCCTTTGGTAAGTTTAGTAACACGTTTGCATTGAAATTGACAGATATCAAAATTTTTGGTTTTTACGCTTGCAAAATGCTTTTCAGAGCGCTAGAATCACTTTTTGACCAACAATGTGTTTTCGACTTGTTTTCTGAAATGAACAGAAAAATCAACATTTCTTGTTTTTATGCGTTCCAAATGCTTTTCAGAGCGCTAGAATCACTTTTCGACCAACAACGTGTTTTTGACCTTACATTGTTGATTTTGCTCAAAACTAATATATTCCACTTCCAAATAGTGGAGTATGGCCCTATAACCCTTTGGTAAGCTTAGTAACACGTTTGCATTGAAATTGACAGAGATACCAACATTTCTTGTTTTTATACCTGCACAATTCTTTTCAGAGCGCTAGAATCACTTTTTGACCAACAATGTGTTTTCGACATGTTTTCTGAAATGAACAGAAAAATCAACATTTCTTGTTTTTATGCGTGCCAAATGCTTTTCAGAGCGCTAGAATCACTTTTTGACCAACAATGTTTCTTTGACCTTATATTGTTGATTTTGCTCAAAACTAATGTATTCCCCTTCCAAATGGTGGAGTATGGCCCTATTACCCTTTGGTAAGCTTAGTAACATGTTTGCATTGAAATTGACAGAGATATCAACATTTCTTGTTTTTATGCGTGCCAAATGCTTTTCAGAGCGCTAGAATCACTTTTTGACCAACAATGTGTTTTTAACCTTATATTGTTGATTTTGCTCAAAACTAATGTATTCCACTACCAAATAGTGGAGTATGGCCCTATAACCCTTTGGTAAGCTTAGTAACACGTTTGCATTGAAATTGACAGATATCAAAATTTTTGGTTTTTACGCATGCAAAATGCTTTTCAGAGGGCTAGAATCACTTTTTGACCAACAATGTGTTTTCGACTTGTTTTCTGAAATGAACAGAAAAATCAACATTTCTTGTTTTAATGCGTGCCAAATGCTTTTCAGAGCGCTAAAATCACTTTTTGACCAACAATGTGTCTTTGACCTTATATTTTTGATTTTGCTCAAAACTAATGTATTCCCCTTCCAAACGGTGCAGTATGGCCCTATTACCCTTTGGTAAGCTTAGTAACATGTTTGCATTGAAATTGACAGAGATACCAACATTTATTGTTTTTATGCCGGCAAAATGCTTTTCAGAGCGCTAGAATCACTTTTTGACCAACAATGTGTTTTTGACTTGTTTTTCTGAAACGAACAGAGATATCAACATTTCTTGTTTTTATGCGTGCCAAATGCTTTTCAGAGCGCTAGAATCACTTTTTGACCAACAATGTGTTTTTAACCTTATATTGTTGATTTTGCTCAAAACTAATGTATTCCACTACCAAATAGTGGAGTTTGGCCCTATAACCCTTTGGTAAGCTTAGTCACACATTTGCATTGAAAATGACAGATATCAACATTTTTGGTTTTTACGCATGCAAAATGCTTTTCAGAGCGCTAGAATCACTTTTTGACCAACAATGTGTTTTCGACTTGTTTTCTGAAATGAACAGAAAAATCAACATTTCTTGTTTTAATGCGTGCCAAATGCTTTTCAGAGCGCTAAAATCACTTTTTGACCAACAATGTGTCTTTGACCTTATATTTTTGATTTTGCTCAAAACTAATGTATTCCCCTTCCAAACGGTGCAGTATGGCCCTATTACCCTTTGGTAAGCTTAGTAACATGTTTGCATTGAAATTGACAGAGATACCAACATTTATTGTTTTTATGCCGGCAAAATGCTTTTCAGAGCGCTAGAATCACTTTTTGACCAACAATGTGTTTTTGACTTGTTTTTCTGAAACGAACAGAGATATCAACATTTCTTGTTTTTATGCGTGCCAAATGCTTTTCAGAGCGCTAGAATCACTTTTTGACCAACAATGTGTTTTTAACCTTATATTGTTGATTTTGCTCAAAACTAATGTATTCCACTTCCAAATAGTGGAGTATGGCCCTATAACCCTTTGGTAAGCTTAATAACACGTTTGCATTGAAATTGACAGATATCAAAATTTTTGGTTTTCACGCTTGCAAAATGCTTTTCAGAGCGCTAGAATCACTTTTTGACCAACAATGTGTTTTCGACTTGTCTTCTGAAATGAACAGAAAAATCAACATTTCTTGTTTTTATGCGTTCCAAATGCTTTTCAGAGCGCTAGAATCACTTTTCGACCAACAACGTGTTTTTGACCTTACATTGTTGATTTTGCTCAAAACTAATATATTCCACTTCCAAATAGTGGAGTATGGCCCAATAACCCTTTGGTAAGCTTTGTAACACGTTTGCATTGAAATTGACAGAGATACCAACATTTCTTGTTTTTATACCTGCACAATTCTTTTCAGAGCGCTAGAATCACTTTTTGACCAACAATGTGTTTTCGACTTGTTTTCTGAAATGAACAGAAAAATCAACATTTCTTGTTTTTATGCGTGCCAAATGCTTTTCAGAGCGCTAGAATCACCTTTTGACCAACAATGTGTCTTTGACCTTATATTGCTGATTTTGCTCAAAACTAATGTATTCCCCTTCCAAATGGTGGAGTATGGCCCTATTACCCTTTGGTAAGCTTAGTAACACGTTTGCATTGAAATTTACAGAGATACCAACATTTATTATTTTTATGCCGGCAAAATTCTTTTCAGAGCGCTTAGAATCACTTTTTGACCAACAATGTGTTTTTGACTTGTTTTTCTGAAACGAACAGAAATATCAACATTTCTTGTTTTTATGCGTGCCAAATGTTTTTCAGAGCGCTAGAATCACTTTTTGACCAACAATGTGTCTTTGACCTTATATTGTTGATTTTGCTCAAAACTAATGTATTCCACTTCCAAATAGTGGAGTATGGCCCAATAACCCTTTGGTAAGCTTTGTAACACGTTTGCATTGAAATTGACAGAGATACCAACATTTCTTGTTTTTATACCTGCACAATTATTTTCAGAGCGCTAGAATCACTTTTTGACCAACAATGTGTTTTCGACATGTTTTCTGAAATGAACAGAAAAATCAACATTTCTTGTTTTTATGCGTGCCAAATGCTTTTCAGAGCGCTAGAATCACTTTTTGACCAACAATGTGTCTTTAACCTTATATTGTTGATTTTGCTCAAAACTAATGTATTCCACTTCCAAATAGTGGAGTATGGCCCTATAACCCTTTGGTAAGCTTAGTAACACGTTTGCATTGAAATTGACAGAGATACCAACATTTATTATTTTTATGCCGGCAAAATTCTTTTCAGAGCGCTTAGAATCACTTTTTGACCAACAATGTGTTTTTGACTTGTTTTTCTGAAACGAACAGAAATATCAACATTTCTTGTTTTTATGCGTGCCAAATGTTTTTCAGAGCGCTAGAATCACTTTTTGACCAACAATGTGTCTTTGACCTTATATTGTTGATTTTGCTCAAAACTAATGTATTCCACTTCCAAATAGTGGAGTATGGCCCTATAACCCTTTGGTAAGCTTTATAACACGTTTGCATTGAAATTGACAGATATCAACATTTTTGGTTTTTACGCTTGCAAAATGCTTTTCAGAGCGCTAGAATCACTTTTGACCAACAATGTGTTTTCGACTTGTCTTCTGAAATGAACAGAAAAATCAACATTTCTTGTTTTTATGCGTTCCAAATGCTTTTCAGAGCGCTAGAATCACTTTTCGACCAACAACGTGTTTTTGACCTTACATTGTTGATTTTGCTCAAAACTAATATATTCCACTTCCAAATAGTGGAGTATGGCCCAATAACCCCTTGGTAAGCTTTGTAACACGTTTGCATTGAAATTGACAGAGATACCAACATTTCTTGTTTTCATACCTGCACAATTCTTTTCAGAGCGCTAGAATCACTTTTTGACCAACAATGTGTTTTCGACATGTTTTCTGAAATGAACAGAAAAATCAACATTTCTTGTTTTTATGCGTGCCAAATGCTTTTCAGAGCGCTAGAATCACCTTTTGACCAACAATGTGTCTTTGACCTTATATTGCTGATTTTGCTCAAAACTAATGTATTCCCCTTCCAAATGGTGGAGTATGGCCCTATTACCCTTTGGTAAGCTTAGTAACACGTTTGCATTGAAATTTACAGAGATACCAACATTTATTATTTTTATGCCGGCAAAATTCTTTTCAGAGCGCTTAGAATCACTTTTTGACCAACAATGTGTTTTTGACTTGTTTTTCTGAAACGAACAGAAATATCAACATTTCTTGTTTTTATGCGTGCCAAATGTTTTTCAGAGCGCTAGAATCACTTTTTGACCAACAATGTGTCTTTGACCTTATATTGTTGATTTTGCTCAAAACTAATGTATTCCACTTCCAAATAGTGGAGTATGGCCCAATAACCCTTTGGTAAGCTTTGTAACACGTTTGCATTGAAATTGACAGAGATACCAACATTTCTTGTTTTTATACCTGCACAATTATTTTCAGAGCGCTAGAATCACTTTTTGACCAACAATGTGTTTTCGACATGTTTTCTGAAATGAACAGAAAAATCAACATTTCTTGTTTTTATGCGTGCCAAATGCTTTTCAGAGCGCTAGAATCACTTTTTGACCAACAATGTGTTTTTGACTTGTTTTTCTGAAACGAACAGAAATATCAACATTTCTTGTTTTTATGCGTGCCAAATGTTTTTCAGAGCGCTAGAATCACTTTTTGACCAACAATGTGTCTTTGACCTTATATTGTTGATTTTGCTCAAAACTAATGTATTCCACTTCCAAATAGTGGAGTATGGCCCTATAACCCTTTGGTAAGCTTTATAACACGTTTGCATTGAAATTGACAGATATCAACATTTTTGGTTTTTACGCTTGCAAAATGCTTTTCAGAGCGCTAGAATCACTTTTTGACCAACAATGTGTTTTCGACTTGTCTTCTGAAATGAACAGAAAAATCAACATTTCTTGTTTTTATGCGTTCCAAATGCTTTTCAGAGCGCTAGAATCACTTTTCGACCAACAACGTGTTTTTAACCTTACATTGTTGATTTTGCTCAAAACTAATATATTCCACTTCCAAATAGTGGAGTATGGCCCAATAACCCTTTGGTAAGCTTTGTAACACGTTTGCATTGAAATTGACAGAGATACCAAAATTTCTTGTTTTTATACCTGCACAATTCTTTTCAGAGCGCTAGAATCACTTTTTGACCAACAATGTGTTTTCGACATGTTTTCTGAAATGAACAGAAAAATCAACATTTCTTGTTTTTATGCGTGCCAAATGCTTTTCAGAGCGCTAGAATACATTTTTTAACCAATAATGTGTCTTTGACCTTATATTGTTGATTTTGCTCAAAACTAATGTATTCCCCTTCCAAATGGTGGAGTATGGCCCTATTACCCTTTGGTAAGCTTAGTAACATGTTTGCATTGAAATTGACAGAGATACCAACATTTATTGTTTTTATGCCGGCAAAATGCTTTTCAGAGCGCTAGAATCACTTTTTGACCAACAATGTGTTTTTAACCTTATATTGTTGATTTTGCTCAAAACTAATGTATTCCACTACCAAATAGTGGAGTATGGCCCTATAACCCTTTGGTAAGCTTAGTCACACGTTTGCATTGAAAATGACATATCAACATTTTTGGTTTTTACGCATGCAAAATGCTTTTCAGAGCGCTAGAATCACTTTTTGACCAACAATGTGTTTTCGACTTGTTTTCTGAAATGAACAGAAAAATCAACATTTCTTGTTTTTACGCATGCAAAATGCTTTTCAGAGCGCTAGAATCACTTTTTGACCAACAATGTGTTTTCGACTTGTTTTCTGAAATGAACAGAAAAATCAACATTTCTTGTTTTTATGCGTTCCAAATGCTTTTCAGAGCGCTAGAATCACTTTTCGACCAACAACGTGTTTTTGACCTTACATTGTTGATTTTGCTCAAAACTAATATATTCCACTTCCAAATAGTGGAGTATGGCCCAATAACCCCTTGGTAAGCTTTGTAACACGTTTGCATTGAAATTGACAGAGATACCAACATTTCTTGTTTTTATACCTGCACAATTCTTTTCAGAGCTTTAGAATCACTTTTTGACCAACAATGTGTTTTCGACATGTTTTCCTAAATGAACAGAAAAATCAACATTTCTTGTTTTTATGCGTGCCAAATGCTTTTCAGAGCGCTAGAATCACTTTTTGACCAACAATGTGTCTTTGACCTTATATTGTTGATTTGCTCAAAACTAATGTATTCCCCTTCCAAATGGTGGAGTATGGCCCTATTACCCTTTGGTAAGCTTAGTAACATGTTTGCATTGAAATTGACAGAGATACCAACATTTATTGTTTTTATGCCGGCAAAATGCTTTTCAGAGCGCTAGAATCACTTTTTGACCAACAATGTGTTTTGGACTTGTTTTTCTGAAACGAACAGAGATATCAACATTTCTTGTTTTTATGCGTGCCAAATGCTTTTCAGAGCGCTAGAATCACTTTTTGACCAACAATGTGTCTTTGACCTTATATTGTTGATTTTGCTCAAAACTAATGTATTCCCCTTCCAAATAGTGGAGTATGGCCCTATAACCCTTTGGTAAGCTTAGTCACACGTTTGCATTGAAAATGACACATCAACATTTTTGGTTTTTACGCATGCAAAATGCTTTTCAGAGCGCTAGAATCACTTTTTGACCAACAATGTGTTTTTGACTTGTTTTTCTGAAACGAACAGAAATATCAACATTTCTTGTTTTTATGCGTGCCAAATGTTTTTCAGAGCGCTAGAATCACTTTTTGACCAACAATGTGTCTTTGACCTTATATTGTTGATTTTGCTCAAAACTAATGTATTCCACTTCCAAATAGTGGAGTATGGCCCTATAACCCTTTGGTAAGCTTTATAACACGTTTGCATTGAAATTGACAGATATCAACATTTTTGGTTTTTACGCTTGCAAAATGCTTTTCAGAGCGCTAGAATCACTTTTTGACCAACAATGTGTTTTCGACTTGTCTTCTGAAATGAACAGAAAAATCAACATTTCTTGTTTTTATGCGTTCCAAATGCTTTTCAGAGCGCTAGAATCACTTTTCGACCAACAACGTGTTTTTGACATTACATTGTTGATTTTGCTCAAAACTAATATATTCCACTTCCAAATAGTGGAGTATGGCCCAATAACCCTTTGGTAAGCTTTGTAACACGTTTGCATTGAAATTGACAGAGATACCAACATTTATTGTTTTTATGCCGGCAAAATGCTTTTCAGAGCGCTAGAATCACTTTTTGACCAACAATGTGTTTTTAACCTTATATTGTTGATTTTGCTCAAAACTAATGTATTCCACTACCAAATAGTGGAGTATGGCCCTATAACCCTTTGATAAGCTTAGTAACACGTTTGCATTGAAATTGACAGATATCAACATTTTTGTTTTTTACGCTTGCAAAATGCTTTTCAGAGCGCCAGAATCACTTTTTGACCAACAATGTGTCTTTAATCTTATATTGTTGATTCTACTCAAAACTAATGTATTCCACTTCCAAATAGTGGAGTATGGCCCTATAACCCTTTGGTAAGCTTAGTAACACGTTTGCATTGAAATTGACAGAGATACCAACATTTATTATTTTTAAGCCGGCAAAATTCTTTTCAGAGCGCTTAGAATCACTTTTTGACCAACAATGTGTTTTTGACTTGTTTTTCTGAAACGAACAGAAATATCAACATTTCTTGTTTTTATGCGTGCCAAATGTTTTTCAGAGCGCTAGAATCACTTTTTGACCAACAATGTGTCTTTGACCTTATATTGTTGATTTTGCTCAAAACTAATGTATTCCTCTTCCAAATAGTGGAGTATGGCCCTATAACCCTTTGGTAAGCTTAATAACACGTTTGCATTGAAATTGACAGATATCAACATTTTTGGTTTTTACGCTTGCAAAATGCTTTTCAGAGCGCTAGAATCACTTTTTGACCAACAATGTGTTTTCGACTTGTTTTCTGAAATGAACAGAAAAATCAACATTTCTTGTTTTTATGCGTTCCAAATGCTTTTCAGAGCGCTAGAATCACTTTTCGACCAACAACGTGTTTTTGACCTTACATTGTTGATTTTGCTCAAAACTAATATATTCCACTTCCAAATAGTGGAGTATGGCCCAATAACCCTTTGGTAAGCTTTGTAACACGTTTGCATTGAAATTGACAGAGATACCAACATTTATTGTTTTTATGCCGGCAAAATGCTTTTCAGAGCGCTAGAATCACTTTTTGACCAACAATGTGTTTTTAACCTTATATTGTTGATTTTGCTCAAAACTAATGTATTCCACTACCAAATAGTGGAGTATGGCCCTATAACCCTTTGGTAAGCTTAGTCACACGTTTGCATTGAAAATGACATATCAACATTTTTGGTTTTTACGCATGCAAAATGCTTTTCAGAGCGCTAGAATCACTTTTTGACCAACAATGTGTTTTCGACTTGTTTTCTGAAATGAACAGAAAAATCAACATTTCTTGTTTTTATGCGTTCCAAATGCTTTTCAGAGCGCTAGAATCACTTTTCGACCAACAACGTGTTTTTGACCTTACATTGTTGATTTTGCTCAAAACTAATATATTCCACTTCCAAATAGTGGAGTATGGCCCAATAACCCTTTGGTAAGCTTTGTAACACGTTTGCATTGAAATTGACAGAGATACCAACATTTCTTGTTTTTATACCTGCACAATTCTTTTCAGAGCGCTAGAATCACTTTTTGACCAACAATGTGTTTTCGACATGTTTTCTGAAATGAACAGAAAAATCAACATTTCTTGTTTTTATGCGTGCCAAATGCTTTTCAGAGCGCTAGAATCACTTTTTGACCAACAATGTGTCTTTGACCTTATATTGTTGATTTTGCTCAAAACTAATGTATTCCCCTTCCAAATGGTGGAGTATGGCCCTATTACCCTTTGGTAAGCTTAGTAACATGTTTGCATTGAAATTGACAGAGATACCAACATTTCTTGTTTTTATGCGTGCCAAATGCTTTTCAGAGCGCTAGAATCACTTTTCGACCAACAACGTGTTTTTGACCTTACATTGTTGATTTTGCTCAAAACTAATATATTCCACTTCCAAATAGTGGAGTATGGCCCAATAACCCTTTGGTAAGCTTTGTAAAACGTTTGCATTGAAATTGACAGAGATACCAACATTTCTTGTGTTTATACCTGCACAATTCTTTTCAGAGCGCTAGAATCACTTTTTGACCAACAATGTGTTTTCGACATGTTTTCTGAAATGAACAGAAAAATCAACATTTCTTGTTTTTATGCGTGCCAAATGCTTTTCAGAGCGCTAGAATCACTTTTTGACCAACAATGTGTCTTTGACCTTATATTGTTGATTTTGCTCAAAACTAATGTATTCCCCTTCCAAATGGTGGAGTATGGCCCTATAACCCTTTGGTAAGCTTAGTAACATGTTTGCATTGAAATTGACAGAGATACCAACATTTATTGTTTTTATGCCGGCAAAATGCTTTTCAGAGCGCTAGAATCACTTTTTGACCAACAATGTGTTTTTGACTTGTTTTTCTGAAACGAACAGAGATATCAACATTTCTTGTTTTTATGCGTGCCAAATGCTTTTCAGAGCGCTAGAATCACTTTTTGACCAACAATGTGTTTTTAACCTTATATTGTTGATTTTGCTCAAAACTAATGTATTCCACTACCAAATAGTGGAGTATGGCCCTATAACCCTTTGGTAAGCTTAGTCACACGTTTGCATTGAAAATGACAGATATCAACATTTTTGGTTTTTACGCATGCAAAATGCTTTTCAGAGCGCTAGAATCACTTTTTGACCAACAAAGTGTTTTCGATTTGTTTTCTGAAATGAACAAAAAAATCAACATTTCTTGTTTTTATGCGTGCCAAATGCTTTTCAGAGCGCTAGAATCACTTTTTGACCAACAATGTGTCTTTGACCTTATATTGTTGATTTTGCTCAAAACTAATGTATTTCCCTTCCAAATGGTGGAGTATGGCCCCATTACCCTTTGGTAAGCTTAATAACACGTTTGCATTGAAATTGACAGATATCAACATTTTTGGTTTTCACGCTTGCAAAATGCTTTTCAGAGCGCTAGAATCACTTTTTGACCAACAATGTGTTTTCGACTTGTTTTCTGAAATGAACAGAAAAATCAACATTTCTTGTTTTTATGCGTTCCAAATGCTTTTCAGAGCGCTAGAATCACTTTTCGACCAACAACGTGTTTTTGACCTTACATTGTTGATTTTGCTCAAAACTAATATATTCCACTTCCAAATAGTGGAGTATGGCCATATAACCCTTTGGTAAGCTTAGTAACACGTTTGCATTGAAATTGACAGAGATACCAACATTTCTTGTTTTTATACCTGCACAATTCTTTTCAGAGCGCTAGAATCACTTTTTGACCAACAATGTGTTTTCGACATGTTTTCTGAAATGAACAGAAAAATCAACATTTCTTGTTTTTATGCGTGCCAAATGCTTTTCAGAGCGCTAGAATCACTTTTTGACCAACAATGTTTCTTTGACCTTATATTGTTGATTTTGCTCCAAACTAATGTATTCCCCTTCCAAATGGTGGAGTATGGCCCTATTACCCTTTGGTAAGCTTAGTAACATGTTTGCATTGAAATTGACAGAGATATCAACATTTCTTGTTTTTATGCGTGCCAAATGCTTTTCAGAGCGCTAGAATCACTTTTTGACCAACAATGTGTTTTTAACCTTATATTGTTGATTTTGCTCAAAACTAATGTATTCCACTACCAAATAGTGGAGTATGGCCCTATAACCCTTTGGTAAGCTTAGTAACACGTTTGCATTGAAATTGACAGATATCAAAATTTTTGGTTTTTACGCATGCAAAATGCTTTTCAGAGGGCTAGAATCACTTTTTGACCAACAATGTGTTTTCGACTTGTTTTCTGAAATGAACAGAAAAATCAACATTTCTTGTTTTAATGCGTGCCAAATGCTTTTCAGAGCGCTAAAATCACTTTTTGACCAACAATGTGTCTTTGACCTTATATTTTTGATTTTGCTCAAAACTAATGTATTCCCCTTCCAAACGGTGCAGTATGGCCCTATTACCCTTTGGTAAGCTTAGTAACATGTTTGCATTGAAATTGACAGAGATACCAACATTTATTGTTTTTATGCCGGCAAAATGCTTTTCAGAGCGCTAGAATCACTTTTTGACCAACAATGTGTTTTTGACTTGTTTTTCTGAAACGAACAGAGATATCAACATTTCTTGTTTTTATGCGTGCCAAATGCTTTTCAGAGCGCTAGAATCACTTTTTGACCAACAATGTGTTTTTAACCTTATATTGTTGATTTTGCTCAAAACTAATGTATTCCACTACCAAATAGTGGAGTTTGGCCCTATAACCCTTTGGTAAGCTTAGTCACACATTTGCATTGAAAATGACAGATATCAACATTTTTGGTTTTTACGCATGCAAAATGCTTTTCAGAGCGCTAGAATCACTTTTTGACCAACAAAGTGTTTTCGATTTGTTTTCTGAAATGAACAGAAAAATCAACATTTCTTGTTTTTATGCGTGCCAAATGCTTTTCAGAGCGCTAGAATCACTTTTTGACCAACAATGTGTCTTTGACCTTATATTGTTGATTTTGCTCAAAACTAATGTATTCCCCTTCCAAATGGTGGAGTATGGCCCTATTACCCTTTGGTAAGCTTAGTAACACGTTTGCATTGAAATTGACAGAGATACCAACATTTATTATTTTTATGCCGGCAAAATTCTTTTAAGAGCGCTTAGAATCACTTTTTGACCAACAATGTGTTTTTGACTTGTTTTTCTGAAACGAACAGAAATATCAACATTTCTTGTTTTTATGCGTGCCAAATGTTTTTCAGAGCGCCAGAATCACTTTTTGACCAACAATGTGTCTTTGACCTTATATTGTTGATTTTGCTCAAAACTAATGTATTCCACTTCCAAATAGTGGAGTATGGCCCTATAACCCTTTGGTAAGCTTAATAACACGTTTGCATTGAAATTGACAGATATCAAAATTTTTGGTTTTCACGCTTGCAAAATGCTTTTCAGAGCGCTAGAATCACTTTTTGACCAACAATGTGTTTTCGACTTGTCTTCTGAAATGAACAGAAAAATCAACATTTCTTGTTTTTATGCGTTCCAAATGCTTTTCAGAGCGCTAGAATCACTTTTCGACCAACAACGTGTTTTTGACCTTACATTGTTGATTTTGCTCAAAACTAATATATTCCACTTCCAAATAGTGGAGTATGGCCCAATAACCCTTTGGTAAGCTTTGTAACACGTTTGCATTGAAATTGACAGAGATACCAACATTTCTTGTTTTTATACCTGCACAATTCTTTTCAGAGCGCTAGAATCACTTTTTGACCAACAATGTGTTTTCGACTTGTTTTCTGAAATGAACAGAAAAATCAACATTTCTTGTTTTTATGTGTGCCAAATGCTTTTCAGAGCGCTAGAATCACCTTTTGACCAACAATGTGTCTTTGACCTTATATTGCTGATTTTGCTCAAAACTAATGTATTCCCCTTCCAAATGGTGGAGTATGGCCCTATTACCCTTTGGTAAGCTAATGCCGCTTTTCCACTGCATGGTACCAGCTCGACACGACTCGACTCGACTCGACTCAGCTCGCATTTTTTGCGTTTCCACCGCGATCTAGTACCTCAAGTGGCTGCTTTTTCTAGTACCGCCTCGCTCTAGGTTCCAAGCGGCTGAGCCGATACTAAAAGGTGACGTCGGCAGACGGCCGGCCACTGATTGGCCAGAGAGTGAAACGAAGTCACGAGAGCGACATGGCAACCATGCTGGTAACAGCCATAGCAGCGCCGCAGCCAACATATTCCACTTCTTCAACATGCCAGCTAATAATACGAACACGAATACCATCGCATCGATGTTCTCCATTGTTGTTATGTGGGTTCTGTCCATGTGTGGGTTACGTAGGTGTTGTTTGCGTCGCGTACAAAAATACGTCACGGCCCTTTCGCGCAGCCGACCCCGCCCACGTCCCGGAGGTACTATTTGCGGTGGAAAAGCACCCGCGCTGCTACCGAGTCGTGTCGTGTTGTGTCGTGTCGTGTCGAGCTACATGTGCGGTGGAAAAGCGGCATTAGTAACATGTTTGCATTGAAATTGACAGAGATACCAACATTTATTGTTTTTATGCCGGCAAAATGCTTTTCCAGAGCGCTAGAATCACTTTTTGACCAACAATGTGTTTTTAACCTTATATTGTTGATTTTGCTCAAAAATGTAAGCTTGCTGGTAGTTCTACCAGGAGGACTCAAATCACGCGCGGCTGGCCGCCAATCACCAATCACCAGCTACCAATCACCTGCCTACACCTGCTCTATAAAGAGTAGTCTAACATATGTCTTTGCTGCTCAGGTCTTCGTTCGACGCATACTGCTGCTTTACTGTGCTTCTGATTATCTCGTCGCTTAGTTGCTACGTCGGTTAATACACACCAAGAGGTTATAACTTCGGATTCGTGCTGGTCGGCCTACTACTTCTGGTCCCGGCAAGCGAGCGCAGAAAGCTGTTTTTTTTCGGTCCCCGGTATCCTCAACAACACCACCAACAAGTTCCCAACACGGACATCCGCCTGGTTCTACAAACCCTCGCCGAATTGGTGCAAAGCATTGGCGCCAGGATGGACGCCGTCGAAACGCCATGCGGAACTCCCGGACGGGTCCAGGCCCCCAACCCGCTGTCGTCGGTCGCCACGGCGCCTTTCTACTTCCAGCAACCATCAGGCTCGGCTTCCTCCGCCTTCACAGGCTACGCACCTGGCACGTGCCCTGCTACCATGGCTACTGCAGTCCCCGCATTAGCCCCCGCAGCGTATTTTCTCTCACAGCTCTACAGTCCAGCTTCAGGTTGCGGCTCCCTCGGTTGGGTTAGGGGGTTTATTCCAAGGGCAATGGTTTGCTGAGGGATGGCCAGTCGAAGCTGGTACGTTCGCCCTCGGGTCAGAGTCGTCTGCGCTGTTCGAGCTTTACGCTATCGTAGCAGCTAGCGTTCTGTGGGGCAAAGCATGGCGGCGTTAACGTATAACCATGTTTTGCGATAACAAAGCAGCGTCAAAACGGCTCGGAAGGTGGTCTTCCACAGCATACGGATTTTACATCCGGTTGAATTCGTTGAGCTCGTTGCACACGTCGGTGTGGTACAACACAGAACTCTACGTTCGCAATCAAAGGTTCATAATTATCTTTATACCGTGCACTGTTCGGTTAACTCCTTGTGTCTGAGGTTTTTCCCTTCACTTTAACATGAATGAAGTTGATGGGTTTTAGGCACTGAGGTAACTGATTATTATTAAAAGGTTTTTATTGACGAAGGGCCTTTTAGATTGGTTCAGCTGCTGCTCACTAACTCTCGTTCCTCTGCTCGCAATGCGATTCACATATCGTTCAATTTATTCAAAAGATCCAAAGACAAAGAACGGGTACATTATGGTATCATTTTATATTATTTATAGTCTTATTGTTAATAGTTTCAGTCGCGTTGGTATTTAATTTTTCATTTGCTCGTTTAGCTACGTATGACAGTTAACAATGTTGGTGTAGGCCTATTACAATTATTTACGCGTGTAGGCCACTCCAACTCACTCGATATCTCAAAAAGATTAGTGTGCTCTCTCAGAGCTGGGAGATTTCATCCTTATTTTAACATATTACTCGAGACAGTGTTTTCTCACAGTTCTACGGGTTCATGCGTTCCCGGGTTCATGCGTTCATGCGTACACGTCTCTTACTCAGACTTTTTCCCCTACACGGGGTATTTAATTTTTCATTTGCTTGTTTAGCCATGTATGTCAGTTAACAATTTTGGTGTATTACAATTATTTATGTGTGTTGGCCACTCCAACTCACTCGATATTTTGAATAGATTAGTGTGCTCTTTCTGGGAGTTTTCATCCTTATTTTAACATTTTACTCGAGTCAGTGTTTCTCACAGCGTTCTACGGGTTCATGTGTTCTACGGGTTCATGTGTTCTACGGGTTCATGTGTTCTACGGGTTTATGCGTTCTCGGGTTTATGCGTTCTTGGGTTTATGCGCAAATGCATACACGTCTCCTACTCAGACTTTTTCCCCTACACGGGGCCTAACTTTCGCTGATGTCACCTTCTCTGCAAGGCATTTTTCATCTAAAAAGCTGAACAAGGGTTGCCGGTCGTGTCTATCAAACGGCTGGGAAGGCGGTCTTCCACAGCTTACGAATCCTACATCCGGTCGAATTCATGGTTCTTCCTTCAAGCGCACACGATGCTCTAACGTCGGTTAAGGCAGGTTTATCACGTTTGCTACTACAGCTGTTTTTGGCGGCCTGTTTCCATTCTAGTCTTTGTGTCAAGGTGTCACTTTTGTTTTTATTAGTTTAGACACGTTCATACTCTTTCTTGTGATATGTGATAAGTATTTTAAGAAGCTGCATTTCCCTCACATAGCCACAAGGGGAGCAAAACCTTATTGAAGGCTGCTCCACCACAGAAGGAGCCGAAGCCTTTACGTCACCCCGGCCACGCCCACTAGGCCACGCCCACTTGACGTCCTCTCTAGCGGGTGGTTTCGAACTCGAGAGGCCAGAGATCAATAGGTAGACGGCAGAGAGCCACCCCGGGCCTATGCCCGGGGGCTTGAAGTAGATCACGGTATTTTCCTCTCTCACGCGTTAGATACAATTCCCTCCGTTAAGCTTCAGTTACCATACCGAAACATGCTGACTTTATAATGAATGAAGTCAGTTAAAAGCATCCCGGGATTGGACAACTTTCTTCAAGAATATGCAACATATTGAAATTCCGTTTAGGTATCATCAAAGATACAAGTGCGTAGATTTGTTAAATAAGGTAAACGGTCGAAAATTGATGTTATGTCTTAAACAGTTGAAGTTCCGTTTGGACAAAACGTTATTACAGTTTATCGCCTAGTTTAGGTCAACGGAAATGAAGACATTTTAGCAGTCTTATTTTGTAAAAACACTTTCAGTCTCGTTCGTATTCGCCAACAACATTGCACTACGCATTTAATTATAGTATTGTCATATGACCAGCATTGTTTTCCTCACGCGATAAAGGTTTGTTGATGACGACATTTAGTCATAATTTTCGGTGTCAAAAGCAACACTATTTGCAACTACTGGTGGTGGTGGTTATCAGGTACTAAACTCATAAAGCAAAATCGGCTATATAACTCAAGGTTAACCTGCAGCAACCCCGGCAAGTTCGACCACGTCGGTGGATCATCTAGAAAACACTCTTTGAGTTCGGTGTCACGTTGGTGGCATATCATGGAAAAAATAAAACTCAAGGTTCGCAGCGGTGACCCCGGTGAGTGCGTTGACCAAAGCGCAGCGGTAACAACTCGGGCACTCGTGACTATGACCACGTCGGCGGCACGTTATCTATTACTCATGGTTGACTGCAGTAACCCCGGTGAGTGCGTTGACCACGTCAACGCACAACTGGGGCACAACTCGGGCACTAGTCGTGAGTTCGTTGCACACGTCTGTGCGGTACAACACAGAACTCGACGTCCTACATCCGGTAGAATTCAAGGTTCTTTCTTCAAGCGCACACGATGCTCTCTAACGTCGGTTAAGACAGGTTTCACACGTTTGCAACCATAGCTGTTTTTGGTGGCCTGTTTCCTTTCTAGTGTTGGTCTAGTCTTGTGTCATTTTAGTTTTTATTAGTTTTAGTTACATTCATACTCTTTCCAGTGTTATCGTAATTCCATTTAGATATTATCGAAGTTACAAGTGCGTAGTTTTGTTAAATAAGGTAAATGGTTGAAAATTGATGTTATGTCTGGAACAGTTGAAGTTCCAGTCGAACAAAATAACGTTATAAGTCTTTATCGCCTAGTTTAGGTCAACGAAAATGAAGAGACATTTTAGCGGTCTTATTTTCGTAAAACACTTTTTAGTCTTGTTTTATTCGCCAACTATATTGTACTATGCATTTAATCACTGCTATTGTCACATGCCCAGCATCCACGTTGCGTCCAGTCTCGTTTTTCTCACGCGATAAAGGTTTGTTGATGACGACTCTTAGTCATAATTTTCATTGCCAAAAGCAACACTATTTGCAACTACCGGCGGTGGTGGTTATCGGGTACTAAATTTATAAAGCAAAATTCGGTTTCATAACTCAGGTTAACCTGTAGCAACCCCGGCGAGTGTGACCACGTCGGTGGATCATCTAGAAAACACTCTTGAGTTCGCTGTCACGTCGGTGGCGTACATAGGAAAATAAAACTCAAGGTTGCAGCGGCAACCCCGGTGAGTGCGTTGACCACGTCGGTGGTAACAACTCGGGCACTCGTGAGTATGACCACGTCGGTGGCACGTTATCTAATACTCATGGTTTGACTGCAGTAACCCCGGTGAGTGCGTTGCTCACGTCGGTGGGAACAACTCAAGCACTCGTGAGTTCGTTGCGCACGTCGGTGCGGTACAACTCAGAACTCTAGTTCGTTGCAGCAACCCCGGTGAGTGCGTTGCCCACGTCGGTGGGAACAACCCAAGCACTCGTGAGTTCGTTGCGCACGTCGGTGCGGTACAACTCAGAACTCCACGTTCGCTGCAGCAACCCCGGTAGTGCGTTGACCACGTCGGTGGGCACAACTCGGGCACATGCAAATTTAATTACCACGTCGGTGGCATAATATCAAACACTCAAGTGCAGGGCACTCGGAGTTCATTGAACACGTCGGTGTTCAACACGGAAGTACACAATATTTGCTGCAGCAACACCGGTGAGTGCGTGACCACGTCGGTGGCACATCAAGGGCACTCGTGATTTCGTTGACCACGTCGGTGTTCAACATGAAAGTTCACAATACTTGCTGCAACAACACCGGTGAGTGCGTGACCACGTCGGTGGCACATCAAGGGCACTCGTGAGTTCGTTGACCACATCGGTGGTTCAACGCGAAAGCACTCAGGTCACGCAGCGACCCCGGAGAGTGAATCGACCACGGCAGTTGGTACAGCACGAAAGCACTCGTGGCTCGCTGCGTAACAGCTGCAGAGTGCTCTAAATTTTAATTGATCTCGCTGAGGCATTTCAAGTCAACTGCTTTTACGTGATTCATCGATCTCGCTGACGGTTTTAAGCTTATCGTTTTACGGTATGTATGATTGACTCTTAATATGTCGTATATTGGGTATGCCTTTTATATTCCGGAAGCAGTATAGAGCCTTGTCCACTTCTTCTACGAGGGTATGTATGGTCTCATTACCTCCTTTCGCTATTCTATTTTTGGGGTCGGCTCCGCCCCTGCCAGTCCCGGCAGGACATGCCCAGTTATCACCTATTTCCGGCGTAGGCCTACGTCCTCTCTTTTGGGGAAGGCTCCGCCCCTGCTAGTCCTGGCAGGATACGCCGAGTCCGCACGTCACCCTGGATCAGTGACGGGGCTCATGCCAAAGATTTACCATGCAAAATATTCCCATGTCGTTATTTAAATAAATCCTGTTCATACTTATCAGTGATCGAGTCTTTATGGGAGAAATGTAAGCTTGCTGGTAGTTCTACCAGGAGGACTCAAATCACGCGCGGCTGGCCGCCAATCACCAATCACCAGCTACCAATCACCTGCCTACACCTGCTCTATAAAGAGTAGTCTAACATATGTCTTTGCTGCTCAGGTCTTCGTTCGACGCACCTCCATCCACCCCACCACCACCAGGTCGGCCTCAGTCTACTCGTCCAGGGGAAGGCTCCGCCCCTGCTAGTCCTGGCAGGATACGCCGAGTCCGCACGTCACCCTGGATCAGTGACGGGGCTCATGCCAAAGATTTACCATGCAAAATATTCCCATGTCGTTATTTAAATAAATCCTGTTCATACTTATCAGTGATCGAGTCTTTATGGGAGAACTAATGTATTCCACTACCAAATAGTGGAGTATGGCCCTATAACCCTTTGGTAAGCTTAATAACACGTCTGCATTGAAATTGACAGATATCAACATTTTTGGTTTTTACGCTTGCAAAATGCTTTTCAGAGCGCTAGAATCAATTTTTGACCAACAATGTGTTTTCGACTTGTTTTCTGAAATGAACAGAAAAATCAACATTTCTTGTTTTTATGCGTTCCAAATGCTTTTCAGAGCGCTAGAATCACTTTTCGACCAACAACGTGTTTTTGACCTTACATTGTTGATTTTGCTCAAAACTAATATATTCCACTTCCAAATAGTGGAGTATGGCCCTATAACCCTTTGGTAAGCTTAGTAACACGTTTGCATTGAAATTGACAGAGATACCAACATTTCTTGTTTTTATACCTGCAAAATTCTTTTCAGAGCGCTAGAATCACTTTTTGACCAACAATGTGTTTTTGACTTGTTTTTCTGAAACGAACAGAGATATCAACATTTCTTGTTTTTATGCGTGCCAAATGCTTTTCAGAGCGCTAGAATCACTTTTTGACCAACAATGTGTCTTTAACCTTATATTGTTGATTTTGCTCAAAACTAATGTATTCCACTACCAAATAGTGGAGTATGGCCCTATAACCCTTTGGTAAGCTTAGTAACACGTTTGCATTGAAATTGACAGATATCAAAATTTTTGGTTTTTACGCATGCAAAATGCTTTTCAGGGGGCTAGAATCACTTTTTGACCAACAATGTGTTTTCGACTTGTTTTCTGAAATGAACAGAAAAATCAACATTTCTTGTTTTAATGCGTGCCAAATGCTTTTCAGAGCGCTAAAATAACTTTTTGACCAACAATGTGTCTTTGACCTTATATTGTTGATTTTGCTCAAAACTAATGTTTTGAGCAAAATCAACAAATGTATTCCCCTTCCAAATGGTGGAGTATGGCCCTATTACCCTTTGGTAAGCTTAGTAACACGTTTGCATTGAAATTGACAGATATCAAAATTTTTGGTTTTTACGCATGCAAAATGCTTTTCAGGGGGCTAGAATCACTTTTTGACCAACAATGTGTTTTCGACTTGTTTTCTGAAATGAACAGAAAAATCAACATTTCTTGTTTTAATGCGTGCCAAATGCTTTTCAGAGCGCTAAAATAACTTTTTGACCAACAATGTGTCTTTGACCTTATATTGTTGATTTTGCTCAAAACTAATGTATTCCCCTTCCAAATGGTGGAGTATGGCCCTATTACCCTTTGGTAAGCTTAGTAACACGTTTGCATTGAAATTGACAGAGATACCAACATTTATTATTTTTATGCCGGCAAAATGCTTTTCAGAGCGCTAGAATCACTTTTTGACCAACAATGTGTTTTTGACTTGTTTTTCTGAATCGAACAGAGATATCAACATTTCTTGTTTTTATGCGTGCCAAATGCTTTTCAGAGCGCTAGAATCACTTTTTGACCAACAATGTGTTTTTGACCTTATATTGTTGATTTTGCTCAAAACTAATGTATTCCACTACCAAATAGTGGAGTATGGACCTATAACCCTTTGGTAAGCTTAGTCACACGTTTGCATTGAAAATGACAGATATCAACATTTTTGGTTTTTACGCATGCAAAATGCTTTTCAGAGCGCTAGAATCACTTTTTGACCAACAATGTGTTTTCGACTTGTTTTCTGAAATGAACAGAAAAATCAACACTTCTTGTTTTTATGCGTGCCAAATGCTTTTCAGAGCGCTAGAATCACTTTTTGACCAACAATGTGTCTTTGACCTTATATTGTTGATTTTGCTCAAAACTAATGTATTCCCCTTTCAAATGGTGGAGTATGGCCCTATTACCCTTTGGTAAGCTTAGTAACATGTTTGCATTGAAATTGACAGAGATACCAACATTTATTGTTTTTATGCCGGCAAAATGCTTTTCAGAGCGCTAGAATCACTTTTCGACCAACAACGTGTTTTTGACCTTACATTGTTGATTTTGCTCAAAACTAATATATTCCACTTCCAAATAGTGGAGTATGGCCCAATAACCCTTTGGTAAGCTTTGTAACACGTTTGCATTGAAATTGACAGAGATACCAACATTTCTTGTTTTTATACCTGCACAATTCTTTTCAGAGCGCTAGAATCACTTTTTGACCAACAATGTGTCTTTAATCTTATATTGTTGATTCTACTCAAAACTAATGTATTCCACTTCCAAATGGTGGAGTATGGCCCTATTACCCTTTGGTAAGCTTAGTAACATGTTTGCATTGAAATTGACAGAGATACCAACATTTATTGTTTTTATGCCGGCAAAATGCTTTTCAGAGCGCTAGAATCACTTTTTGACCAACAATGTGTTTTTGACTTGTTTTTCTGAAACGAACAGAGATATTAACATTTCTTGTTTTTATGCGTGCCAAATGCTTTTCAGAGCGCTAGAATCACTTTTTGACCAACAATGTGTTTTTAACCTTATATTGTTGATTTTGCTCAAAACTAATGTATTCCACTACCAAATAGTGGAGTATGGCCCTATAACCCTTTGGTAAGCTTAGTCACACGTTTGCATTGAAAATGACAGATATCAACATTTTTGGTTTTTACGCATGCAAAATGCTTTTCAGAGCGCTAGAATCACTTTTTGACCAACAATGTGTCTTTGACCTTATATTGTTGATTTTGCTCAAAACTAATGTATTCCCCTTCCAAATGGTGGAGTATGGCCCTATTACCCTTTGGTAAGCTTAGTAACACGTTTGCATTGAAATTGACAGATATCAACATTTTTGTTTTTTACGCTTGCAAAATACTTTTCAGAGCGCTAGAATCACTTTTTGACCAACAATGTGTCTTTAATCTTATATTGTTGATTCTACTCAAAACTAAT
This sequence comes from Gadus chalcogrammus, assembly GCF_026213295.1. Classification (NCBI taxonomy): domain Eukaryota; kingdom Metazoa; phylum Chordata; class Actinopteri; order Gadiformes; family Gadidae; genus Gadus; species Gadus chalcogrammus. The sequence goes on along the minus strand of NC_079432.1, from coordinate 20,753,411 downwards.
GTATTCCACTTCCAAATAGTGGAGTAAGGCCCTATAACCCTTTGGTAAGCTTAGTAACACGTTTGCATTGAAATTGACAGAGATACCAACATTTATTATTTTTATGCCTGCAAAATTCTTTTCAGAGCGCTTAGAATCACTTTTTGACCAACAATGTGTTTTTGACTTGTTTTTCTGAAACAAACAGAAATATCAACATTTCTTGTTTTTATGCGTGCCAAATGTTTTTCAGAGCGCTAGAATCACTTTTTGACCAACAATGTGTCTTTGACCTTATATTGTTGATTTTGCTCAAAACTAATGTATTCCACTTCCAAATAGTGGAGTATGGCCCTATAACCCTTTGGTAAGCTTAATAACACGTTTGCATTGAAATTGACAGATATCAACATTTTTGGTTTTTACGCTTGCAAAATGCTTTTCAGAGCGCTAGAATCACTTTTTGACCAACAATGTGTTTTCGACTTGTTTTCTGAAATGAACAGAAAAATCAACATTTCTTGTTTTTATGCGTTCCAAATGCTTTTCAGAGCGCTAGAATCACTTTTCGACCAACAAAATGTTTTTGACCTTACATTATTGATTTTGCTCAAAACTAACATATTCCACTTCCAAATAGTGGAGTATGGCCCAATAACCCTTTGGTAAGCTTTGTAACACGTTTGCATTGAAATTGACAGAGATACCAACATTTCTTTTTTTTATACCTGCACAATTATTTTCAGAGCGCTAGAATCACTTTTTGACCAACAATGTGTTTTCGACATGTTTTCTGAAATGAACAGAAAAATCAACATTTCTTGTTTTTATGCGTGCCAAATGCTTTTCAGAGCGCTAGAATCACTTTTTGACCAACAATGTGTCTTTAACCTTATATTGTTGATTTTGCTCAAAACTAATGTATTCCCCTTCCAAATGGTGGAGTATGGCCCTATTACCCTTTGGTAAGCTTAGTAACATGTTTGCATTGAAATTGACAGAGATACCAACATTTATTGTTTTTATGCCGGCAAAATGCTTTTCAGAGCGCTAGAATCACTTTTTGACCAACAATGTGTTTTTGACTTGTTTTTCTGAAACGAACAGAGATATCAACATTTCTTTTTTTTATGCGTGCCAAATGCTTTTCAGAGCGCTAGAATCACTTTTTGACCAACAATGTGTCTTTGACCTTATATTGTTGATTTTGCTCAAAACTAATGTATTCCCCTTCCAAATGGTGGAGTATGGCCCTATTACCCTTTGGTAAGCTTAGTAACACGTTTGCATTGAAATGGACAGATATCAACATTTTTGTTTTTTACGCTTGCAAAATGCTTTTCAGAGCGCTAGAATCACTTTTCGACAAACAACGTGTTTTTGACCTTACATTGTTGATTTTGCTCAAAACTAATATATTCCACTTCCAAATAGTGGAGTATGGCCCAATAACCCTTTGGTAAGCTTTGTAACACGTTTGCATTGAAATTGACAGAGATACCAACATTTCTTGTTTTTATACCTGCACAATTCTTTTCAGAGCGCTAGAATCACTTTTTGACCAACAATGTTTCTTTAATCTTATATTGTTGATTCTACTCAAAACTAATGTATTCCACTTCCAAATAGTGGAGTATGGCCCTATAACCCTTTGGTAAGCTTAGTAACACGTTTGCATTGAAATTGACAGAGATACCAACATTTATTATTTTTATGCCGGCAAAATTATTTTCAGAGCGCTTAGAATCACTTTTTGACCAACAATGTGTTTTTGACTTGTTTTTCTGAACTGAACAGAAATATCAACATTTCTTGTTTTTATGCGTGCCAAATGTTTTTCAGAGCGCTAGAATCACTTTTTGACCAACAATGTGTCTTTGACCTTATATTGTTGATTTTGCTCAAAACTAATGTATTCCACTTCCAAATAGTGGAGTATGGCCCTATAACCCTTTGGTAAGCTTAATAACACGTTTGCATTGAAATTGACAGATATCAACATTTTTGGTTTTTACGCTTGCAAAATGCTTTTCAGAGCGCTAGAATCACTTTTTGACCAACAATGTGTTTTCGACTTGTTTTCTGAAAAGAACAGAAAAATCAACATTTCTTGTTTTTATGCGTTCCAAATGCTTTTCAGAGCGCTAGAATCACTTTTCAACCAACAACGTGTCTTTGACCTTATATTGTTGATTTTGCTCAAAACTAATGTATTCCCCTTCCAAATGGTGGAGTATGGCCCTATTACCCTTTGGTAAGCTTAGTAACACGTTTGCATTGAAATTGACAGAGATACCAACATTTATTATTTTTATGCCGGCAAAATTCTTTTAAGAGCGCTTAGAATCACTTTTTGACCAACAATGTGTTTTTGACTTGTTTTTCTGAAACGAACAGAAATATCAACATTTCTTGTTTTTATGCGTGCCAAATGTTTCTCAGAGCGCTAGAATCACTTTTTGACCAACAATGTGTTTTCGACTTGTTTTCTGAAATGAACAGAAAAATCAACATTTCATGCGTGCCAAATGCTTTTCAGAGCGCTAAAATCACTTTTTGACCAACAATGTGTCTTTGACCTTATATTGTTGATTTTGCTCAAAACTAATGTATTCCCCTTCCAAATGGTGGAGTATGGCCCTATTACCCTTTGGTAAGCTTAGTAACACGTTTGCATTGAAATTGACAGAGATACCAACATTTATTATTTTTATGCCGGCAAAATTCTTTTCAGAGCGCTTAGAATCACTTTTTGACCAACAATGTGTTTTTGACTTGTTTTTCTGAAACGAACAGAAATATCAACATTTCTTGTTTTATGCGTGCCAAATGTTTTTCAGAGCGCTAGAATCACTTTTTGACCAACAATGTGTTTTTAACCTTATATTGTTGATTTTGCTCAAAACTAATGTATTCCACTACCAAATAGTGGAGTATGGCCCTATAACCCTTTGGTAAGCTTAGTCACACGTTTGCATTGAAAATGACAGATATCAACATTTTTGGTTTTTACGCATGCAAAATTCTTTTCAGAGCGCTTAGAATCACTTTTTGACCAACAATGTGTTTTTGACTTGTTTTTCTGAAACAAACAGAAATATCAACATTTCTTGTTTTATGCGTGCCAAATGTTTTTCCGAGTGCTAGAATCACTTTTTGACCAACAATGTGTCTTTGACCTTATATTGTTGATTTTGCTCAAAACTAATGTACTCCACTTCCAAATAGTGGAGTATGGCCCCATAACCCTTTGGTAAGCTTAATAACACGTTTGCATTGAAATTGACAGATATCAAAATTTTGCGTCAGACACCCTTGGCTTTAATCTCTCTCTAAAACAACAGCCTTACACACGGCGGGGCATTCTCTCAGTGGCCAACTCTGTTTTCGATCCTCTTGGATTTCTTGCACCTATGGTCCTTCCAGCAAAGAGGATAATGCAAGAACTCTGCAGAGGAAGCTATGGATGGGACTCAGAGATTCCGCCCGCCGTTGCCAAGAGATGGGAGACATGGATCGGTGGTCTGAGCCAGTTGACAACCCATAACGTCAGAAGATGTTACCGGCCACAGGACTTCGGAGAAGTTTCTGATGCCCAGCTACATCATTTCTGTGATGCCAGCGAGATGGGATATGGCACAGCGAGCTACTTGAGACTCACCAACACCAGAGGTCTCATTCACATTGCCTTTGTGATGGGCAAAGGAAGAGTAGCCCCGCTGAAACCGATCACCATTCCCAGACTGGAACTAGCAGCCGCAGTCCTGGCCGTTCGAATCAACAGAATGCTGGAAAAGGAGCTTGAATACTCTCTTCAGCCACCAGTCTACTGGACTGACAGCACCACTGTCATGAAATACATCTTCAGCGACACCATCCGCTTTCAGACATATGTGGCGAACAGAGTATCCACCATCAGGGATCTGTCAGAGAAGTCTCAGTGGCGATACGTGAGCAGTGTCCTCAACCCGGCGGATGACGCCTCTCGGGGCCTGACGGCTGAAACATTTCTGAAGTCTGAACAATGGTTTTATGGTCCAGCCTTTCTGAAACAGCCAGAGGAAACCTGGCCCAAATACCCAGAGAATTCCATCTCTCTTGCTGCTGATGACCCGGAGATCAAAAAGACTGTTGCAGTCTTTGGCACAGCTGCAACAGAAACACGAGATCCGGTCATTGAATTCATACAGCACTTCTCTTCATGGGATCGCCTCAAAAGAGCAACAGCAAGGCTCCTGCAATTCAGGGATCTGCTCATGCATTTGAGCAGAAAGAGAAAGGCCGCAGCACTCGCTCACCAACAGTCTGAGGTATCTGGAAAAGATCCAAAGGTACAGACACAGGAACATCTGTCTGTTGAAGATCTTGCACGTGCTGAAGAGACTCTCTTGTGCCGTGTTCAACAACTACACTTCCGGGAGGAGATCTCAGCACTGGAAGCAGGAAAGATTACTGTTAAAGCTAGCAGCAAGCTTTTCAAACTTGACCCTTACCTCTGTGATGGAGTACTGAGAGTAGGCGGAAGACTGAGTAGGATGGCAATGCCGGAAGAGTTCAAGCATCCGGCCATTCTACCCAAAGACAGCCATCTGACCAGACTGCTCCTCCATCACATCCATATTTCGGTAGGCCATGGTGGCAGAAACCAGATGCTTTCAAAACTTCGCCAGAAATACTGGGTCATAAAAGCCAATTCTGCCACCAGAACAATCATGAAAAACTGCATATTCTGCAGACGTTGGCACACTCCCCCTAGTGTGCAGAAAATGTCAGACTTGCCTCTCAGCCGCACACAGCCGGACCACCCTCCCTTCACCTACGTGGGCGTTGATTACTTTGGCCCAATAGAAGCAAAAAGGGGCCGGAGTGTGGTGAAAAGGTACGGCGTCATATTCACCTGCCTTGTCAGTAGAGCCGTCCATCTAGAGCTGGCACATTCTTTGGACACTGACTCTTGTATCTGTGCTCTCCGAAGATTCATGTGCAGAAGGGGTCAGGTCAAAGAAATGTTCTCTGACAATGGCACAAACTTTGTAGGAGCAGAACGTGAGCTGAGAGAGTCACTTGCTCTTTTGAATAATGACACGATCCAGCAGCGCTTGTCAGCAAGAAGAATAAAGTGGAGTTTCAATCCGCCTTACGGCTCACACCATGGAGGCGCATGGGAGAGACTCATCCGTACCGTCAAAAAGGTCCTCTACTCTGTCGTCAGACAGCAGATGTTGGATGACGAGAGCCTGCATACTGTTCTGTGTGAGGTAGAAACCATCCTAAACGATAGACCTCTCACTGCAGTTTATGATTGTGCACGTGATCCAGAGGCCCTCACACCCAATCATCTGCTCCTGCTGAAAGGAAAACCCCTGCTGCCTCCCAGAGTGTCTCAGAAGGATGACTGCTATTCCAGACGGAGATGGAGACAGGTGCAGTACATCGCTGACCTCTTCTGGAAACGCTTTGTCAAAGAGTACCTCCCTCTCATGCAGGAAAGACAGAAGTGGAACGTAGCCAGAAAGAATCTCAAGCCAGATGACCTGGTCCTGATTGTGGATGAAACATCACCACGCAATTCATGGCCTATGGGGAGAGTGACAGAGACAATCCCGGACAGCAGAGGACATGTCAGACGAATGAAGGTCAAAACAAAGAGCAACATCTTGGAGAGGCCCATCACTAAACTATGCCTTCTCCTGGAGGCCTGAGTTGATTTGACTCTGACTGACCCTTACGTAGACACCGACACTTAATTAATCTTTTCTTTGCACTTTACAGGAAAATAACATTATTTTTGGATTTTGAAAGCCTTTTTTCGAAGAAGAATGAATCATTTTTCATTGGACTTTATTCTGCAAAATGTGTCGACTCTTAACATTTAAGAATTGCGAAATGCTCCATGTTTATTATTGTATAATTGTCAATTGGATATTATGGACAATTAGGGGCCGCGATGTTGGAGCCATTTCTGCTGTTTATGATTTATTTGTGATATTGGTATTGTTTGGTAATTTCTGTTATTTTGGAATATTGTAAGTATCGCGATCTAGACTCTGATGTGATGTTTGGTGTAGCCTGTGTCACAGGGTGCTTAGTGTTGGGCACCGTTTGGGTGTCTAAGCCCCGCCCTCTTTGGTGATTCACCTTTACTTACAGGTAACAGGTGGTGGGTTGTTTGAATGAGTTGGCGGGTGTAGAAGGACACAGTTTTTGACCGTGGTCTATATCGTGTTTGTTGCAAACCCTAAGTTGTGTACAATAAAAACTGGAACTCGAAATACTGAACTCGCGTACCGAACATCTATCTACCCTCGTCAAAGTGGATCCATGCGAAATCGCGTTGGATGCCACAACACTAACTAATGATTGTTTTTGTAAAAGTGTAACGTCGAGCCTCAGCAGCGTTCTCACTCCTTATGTGCTACTGTATAAAACCTGGTTTTGCGCCTGTGCTAATTGCTTACGGCCATACCACCCTGAACACGCCCGATCTCGTCTGATCTCGGTAGCTAAGCAGGGTCGGGGCTGGTTAGTACTTGGATGGGAGACCGCCTAGGAATACCAGGTGCTGTAAGCATTTCCTTTTTCAACTCGAGCTCATTGCCTCCGTGGCCTACCGTGACCTACCGTGACCTGATGTTTACTGCCAACCGCTTTGGAGGATTTAAGCAACATACAAAGACTGACAACGTCTCACAAAACTATTTTTGTGAAACATGTGGACAGTATAGTGATACTGCCAGCAGGGAGCACCAGAGAGCTGAAACGACAGTTGTACATTTCTTAAACTTTCACCAACACAAACACGCACGCTCACTTCAGATCATGGGAGGACGTCAAAAGATCACCACCCATTCTCTGACACTTTAACCGTTAACCTTGGTTCAAACATTTAACATCACACGCACACGCAGTGTATTTCAGATAATTAATGAATTCAGATGTCACAATGATCGTTTACATGGATAAGGAGTCCTACTGAATCAATTACTGCCGTTTATATCTAACTAATGATTGTTTTTGTAAAAGTGTAACGTCGAGCCTCAGCAGCTTTCTCACTCCTTATGTGCTACTGTATAAAACCTGGTTTTGCGCCTGCACTAATTGCTTACGGCCATACCACCCTGAACACGCCTGATCTCGTCTGATCTCGGAAGCTAAGCAGGGTCGGGGCTGGTTAGTACTTGGATGGGAGACCGCCTGGGAATATCAGGTGCTGTAAGCTTTTCCTTTTTCAACTCGAGCTCATTGACTCCGTGGCGTACCGTGACCTGATGTTTACTGCCAACCGCTTTGGAGGATTTAAGCAACATACAAAAACTGACAACGTCTCTCAAAACTGTTTTTGTGAAACATGAGGACAGTATAGTGATACTGCCAGCAGGGAGCACCAGAGAGCTGAACCGACAGTTGTACATTTCTTAAACTTTCACCAACACAAACACGCACGCTCACTTCAGATCATGGGAGGACGTCAAAAAATCACCACCCATTCTCTGACACTTTAACCGTTAACCTTGGTTCAAACATTTAACATCACACGCACACGCAGTGTATTTCAGATAATTAATGAATTCAGATGTCACAATGATCGTTTACATGGATAAGGAGTCCTACTGAATCAATTACTGCCGTTTATATCTAACTAATGATTGTTTTTGTAAAAGTGTAACGTCGAGCCTCAGCAGCTTTCTCACTCCTTATGTGCTACTGTATAAAACCTGGTTTTGCGCCTGCACTAATTGCTTACGGCCATACCACCCTGAACACGCCCGATCTCGTCTGATCTCGGAAGCTAAGCAGGGTCGGGCCTGGTTAGTACTTGGATGGGAGACCGCCTGGGAATACCAGGTGCTGTAAGGTTTTTCTTTTTCAACTCGAGCTCATTGACTCCGTGGCGTACCGTGACCTGATGTTTACTGCCAACCGCTTTGGAGGATTTAAGCAACATACAAAAACTGACAACGTCTCTCAAAACAGTTTTTGTGAAACATGAGGACAGTATAGTGATACTGCCAGCAGGGAGCACCAGAGAGCTGAACCGACAGTTGTACATTTCTTAAACTTTCACCAACACAAACACGCACGCTCACTTCAGATCATGGGAGGACGTCAAAAAATCACCACCCATTCTATGACACTTTAACCGTTAACCTTGGTTCAAACATTTAACATCACACGCACACGCAGTGTATTTCAGATAATTAATGAATTCAGATGTCACAATGATCGTTTACATGGATAAGGAGTCCTACTGAATCAATTACTGCCGTTTATATCTAACTAATGATTGTTTTTGTAAAAGTGTAACGTCGAGCCTCAGCAGCTTTCTCACTCCTTATGTGCTACTGTATAAAACCTGGTTTTGCGCCTGAACTAATTGCTTACGGCCATACCACCCTGAACACGCCCGATCTCGTCTGATCTCGGAAGCTAAGCAGGGTCGGGCCTGGTTAGTACTTGGTTGGGAGACCGCCTGGGAATACCAGGTGCAGTAAGCTATTTCTTTTTCAACTCGAGCTCATTGACTCCGTGGCGTACCGTGACCTGATGTTTACTGCCAACCGCTTTGGAGGATTTAAGCAACATACAAAAACTGACAACGTCTCTCAAAACTGTTTTTGTGAAACATGAGGACAGTATAGTGATACTGCCAGCAGGGAGCACCAGAGAGCTGAACCGACAGTTGTACATTTCTTAAACTTTCACCAACACAAACACGCACGCTCACTTCAGATCATGGGAGGACGTCAAAAAATCACCACCCATTCTCTGACACTTTAACCGTTAACCTTGGTTCAAACATTTAACATCACACGCACACGCAGTGTATTTCAGATAATTAATGAATTCAGATGTCACAATGATCGTTTACATGGATAAGGAGTCCTACTGAATCAATTACTGCCGTTTATATCTAACTAATGATTGTTTTTGTAAAAGTGTAACGTCGAGCCTCAGCAGCTTTCTCACTCCTTATGTGCTACTGTATAAAACCTGGTTTTGCGCCTGTACTATTTGCTTACGGCCATACTACCCTGAACACGCCCGATCTCGTCTGATCTCGGAAGCTAAGCAGGGTCGGGCCTGGTTAGTACTTGGATGGGAGACCGCCTGGGTATACCAGGTGCTGTAAGCATTTCCTTTTTAAACTCGAGCTCATTGCTTCCGTGGCCTACCGTGACCTACCGTGACCTGATGTTTACTGCCAACCGCTTTGGAGGATTTAAGCAACATACAAAGACTGACAACGTCTCTCAAAACTATTTTTGTGAAACATGAGGCCAGTATAGTGATACTGCCAGCAGGGAGCACCAGAGAGCTGAAACGACAGTTGTACATTTCTTAAACTTTCACCAACACAAACACGCACGCTCACTTCAGATCATGGGAGGACGTCAAAAAATCATCACCCATTCTCTGACACTTTAACCGTTACCCTTGGTTCAAACATTTGGTAACCCTTCCTTTTACAGTCCCCTAATTACTAGGTATTTACCCGGTACATGCATGGTAAATTATAGTGTATTACTGGGTAATTACCACTGGTAATAAGAAGGTCAATACAGAGGTAGTTACCCGGTAAATACATGGTAAATCATAGTGTATTACTGGGTAATTACCACAGGTAATAAGAAGGTAAATACAGATGTAGTTACCCGGTAAATACATGGTAAATCATAGTGTATTACTTGGTAATTACCACTGGTAATAAGAAGGTAAATACAGAGGAATTATCCGGTAAATTATAGTGTATTACTGTGTAATTACCACTGGTAATAAGAAGGTAAATACAGAGGAATTACAGCTGATGTACCAAGTAAAACCTCCACTATTACCCATCAACTCAACTAAGTAGCGTGTAGTTGTAACTGTTTTAGGTTGGTAATAACTCCGATATTGTGTACTTCCTAGGAAATTAGGCAACCAATTCTTAGAAAAACCTATTATCCAAGGTTTATGTTGGTAACAGCCCAAATTTAATGATGTACTATCTAGAAATTAGCATAGTACTTTCCAATAAAATACATTTTCTTAGTTATTATTCATAGCTACACCCATTTAGAAAGGGTTTATTCAATTTACCACTATGGAATTACTTACCTGGTAACAACCTCTGCAGGAAGTTTTCCTCTAGTGTCATGGTACATCTTCTTAAATACTGGGTACGAAGCCGTTTGTTTCCATGGTATTACCAGGTTCTTACCATATCATTTATAATAGATACATTCCATTGTCCATGCAGTCAAGACAAACTTGTACCATGTACGTTCTGCGACGTTACCAAGTAAAACACGACAATTTACCCAGTAAGTAAGCTGAAACTGTACTGTAAAAGGAAGCCTTGTTTGTTTCCATGGTATTACCAGGTTCTTACCATATAATTTGTAATACATTATTCCCTTTTCCATGCAGTCAACACAAACTTGTACCATGTACGTTCTGCGACGTTACCAAGTAAAACACGACAATTTACCCAGTAATTAAGCTGAAACTGTACTGTAAAAGGAAGCCTCGTTTGTTTCCATGGTATTACCAGGTTCTTACCATATAATTTGTAATACATTATTCCCTTTTCCATGCAGTCAACACAAACGTGTACCATGTACGTTCTGCGACGTTACCAAGTAAAACACGACAATTTACCCAGTAATTAAGCTGAAACTGTACTGTAAAAGGAAGCCTCGTTTGTTTCCATGGTATTACCAGGTTCTTACCATATAATTTGTAATACATTATTCCCTTTTCCATGCAGTCAACACAAACGTGTACCATGTACGTTCTGCGACGTTACCAAGTAAAACACACCAATTTACCCAGTAATTAAGCTGAAACTGTACTGTAAAAGGAAGCCTCGTTTGTTTCCATGGTATTACCAGGTTCTTACCATATAATTTGTAATACATTATTCCCTTTTCCATGCAGTCAACACAAACGTGTACCATGTACGTTCTGCGACGTTACCAAGTAAAACACACCAATTTACCCAGTAATTAAGCTGAAACTGTACTGTAAAAGGAAGCCTCGTTTGTTTCCATGGTATTACCAGGTTCTTACCATATCATTTGTAATACATTATTCCCTTTTCCATGCAGTCAACACAAACTTGTACCATGTACGTTCTGCAACGTTACCAAGTAAAACACACCAATTTACCCAGTAATTAAGCTGAAACTGTACTGTAAAAGGAAGCCTCGTTTGTTTCCATGGTATTACCAGGTTCTTACCATGTAATTTGTAATACATAATTCCCTTTTCCATGCAGTCAACACAAACTTGTACCATGTACGTTCTGCGACGTTACCAAGTAAAACACGACAATTTACCCAGTAATTAAGCTGAAACTGTACTGTAAAAGGAAGCCTTGTTTGTTTCCATGGTATTACCAGGTTCTTACCATATAATTTGTAATACATTATTCCCTTTTCCATGCAGTCAACACAAACTTGTACCATGTACGTTCTGCGACGTTACCAAGTAAAACACGACAATTTACCCAGTAATTAAGCTGAAACTGTACTGTAAAAGGAAGCCTCGTTTGTTTCCATGGTATTACCAGGCTCTTACCATATAAGTTGCAACTGGTTATTCCCTTTTCCATGCAATCAACACAAACCATATATGTTCTGCAACATCGTTCACCAGTAGTTAAGCACTTTAATTGTTATTATAAAACCCCAAACCACTGTTGATGAAAGACATTAAAATTAAACAAAATCAAGGGCTTATCTTTCAAACAAATGCATATCTCACAAACAGGCACTGAACACTGAAGAAATTGGCCAAAAAAAAAGAGCCGTCCACATCAACTCAATTTAAATGTTACTGATGGTGTTTTCATAAAACACATGACAGTGTTATGGCAAGTGACCACAAGGAAGACTGCTTCAACCTCTACAATTTGAATAAGTGGTGAATGCCATGCAGCAATCTGCCTATGGGAGCATCTTTGTGGTAATTCGCAAACCAATGAGTCCACTCGATGAATGAGAGATGACTCTTTAGTGTCTTCTCTGTGAGGTATCCCTGCAGTCTCCACATCTGGGATTTGAAGGCTGACCAAGACCTGACCAGGTACCTCCAAATCTCCCCTTCAAGACAAGAAAATAAACATTAGGACTGTCAATTAATGAACATTTCTAGAACATGTAGAACTCAAAGATTATTTTGTTTATCAGTTAAGAAAGGATGCTGGTCCTCTGGCCATTGTGTTTGGTCATATTGAAAAGAGAATAAGGCATAGCCATAAATACAGTTAATAGGACGGGAGGGGACAGGCCGTTAGCTCCGGTTAGCCCTTTAGCATCGAGCTAGCGGAGCTTCTGTCATTCAAATAACTCGGACATGTTGTCTAAAACCTGTAACACCCAATTTATTAAAATATCCGGATTTAATCGGGCTCCCTCCCATAAGTACAGTTAATAGGACGGGAAGAGACAGGCCCTGTTAGCCCCGGTTACGGTTACGGTTACGGGCTTAGTATGTTGAGGACGGTTTAGGACACCGTATCGCGAAAAATCACAACCACATGTTGTCGCCATCAATGTCTGTGCAACAACGTCATTTACGTTCTGGCTGCTACCTGTTTTAGGGACCGTCAACAAATTACACTCTCCGACTGTTGGCAGAGACGTTACCACACAAATATATTGCAATATAGTTAATCATAATGCAGTTAATAGTTTAATATTCGACAAAAATCAACCAAACTATATTTAAAATTATTAATTGCATCCCGTTTAACAATAATGCAATATATTAGCAAAGTTACCTGCAGTAAGTAGCAGCCCACCATTGGCAACTACTACTACAATCAGGTGACAAAATGTATGTTTTTGTGATTTTTATGTTATTTTATATGATTTATTTCCAGAAACAATTCCATGGTAACGTCTCTGCCACCAGTCGGTGAGTGTAACTTGTTGACGGTCCCTAAAACAGGTAGCAGCCAGAGAACGTAAATGACGTAGTTGCACAGACATCGATGGCGACAACATGTGCTTGTGTTTTTTCGCGATACGGTGTCCTAAACCTTCCTCAACATACTAAGCCCGTAATGTATTGCACTTATGTTGATGAATCCGATTGGGTGGTAAACCGAATATCCGGCGAATATCAAACCGGAGGCTAACTTGCACCTGTTGAGGTGGCATGCTCCGGTAGAGCTGCTCTTTAGCATCGCGCTAACCGGGGCTAACAGAGCCTGTCTCTTCCCGTCCTATTAACTGTACTTATGGGAGAGAGCCCCATTAAATCCGGATATTTTAATAAATTGGGTGCTATAGGTTTTAAACAACATGTCCGAGTTATTTGAATGACAGAAGCTCCGCTAGCTCGATGCTAAAGGGCTAACCGGAGCTAACTGCCTGTCCCCTCCCGTCCTATTAACTGTATTTATGGCTATGCCTTTTTCTCTTTTCAATATGACCAAACACAGAGGCCAGGCCAGAGGACCAGCATCCTTTCTTAACTGATAAACAAAATAATCCTTGACTTCTACATGTTCTAGAAATGTTCATTAATTGACAGTCCTAATGTTTATTTTCTTGTCTTCTGATTCTTGAAGGGGAGATTTTGAGGTACCTGGTCAGGTCTTGGTCAGCCTTCAAATCACAGATGTGGAGACTGCAGGGATACCTCACAGAGAAGACACTAAAGAGTCATCTCTCATTCATCGAGTGGACTCATTGGTTTGCGAATGACCACGAAGATGCTCCCATAGGCAGATTGCTGCATGGCATTCACCACTTATTCAAATTGTAGAGGTTGAAGCAGTCTTCCTTGTGGTCACTTGCCATAACACTGTCATGTGTTTTATGAAAACACCATCAGTAACATTTAAATTGAGTTGATGTGGACGGCTCTTTTGTTTGTCCGATTTCTTCAGTGTTCAGTGCCTGTTTGTGAGATATGCATTGTTTGAAAGATAAGCCTTTGATTTTGTTTAATTTTAATATGTCTTTCATCAACAGTGGTTTGGGGTTTTATAACAACAATTAAAGTGCTTAACTACTGGTGAACGATGTTGCAGAACATATATGGTTTGTGTTGATTGCATGGAAAAGGGAATAACCAGTTACAACTTGTATGGTAAGAGCCTGGTAATACCATGGAAACAAACAAGGCTTCCTTTTACAGTACAGTTTCAGCTTAATTACTGGGTAAATTGTCGTGTTTTACTTGGTAACGTCGCAGAACGTACATGGTACAAGTTTGTGTTGACTGCATGGAAAAGGGAATAATGTATTACAAATTATATGGTAAGAACCTGGTAATACCATGGAAACAAACGAGGCTTCCTTTTACAGTACAGTTTCAGCTTAATTACTGGGTAAATTGTCGTGTTTTACTTGGTAACGTCGCAGAACGTACATGGTACAAGTTTGTGTTGACTGCATGGAAAAGGGAATGTGTTACAAATGATATGGTAAGAACCTGGTAATACCATGGAAACAAACAAAGCTTCCTTTTACAGTACAGTTTCAGCTTACTTACTGTAAATTGTCGTGTTTTACTTGGTAACGTCGCAGAACGTGCATGGTACAAGTTTGTGTTGACTGCATGGAAAAGGGAATAATGTATTACAAATTATATGGTAAGAACCTGGTAATACCATGGAAACAAACAAGGCTTCCTTTTACAGTACAGTTTCAGCTTAATTACTGGGTAAATTGTCGTGTTTTACTTGGTAACGTCGCAGAACGTACATGGTACAAGTTTGTGTTGACTGCATGGAAAAGGGAATAATGTATTACAAATTATATGGTAAGAACCTGGTAATACCATGGAAACAAACGAGGCTTCCTTTTACAGTACAGTTTCAGCTTACTTACTGGGTAAATTGTCGTGTTTTACTTGATAACGTCGCAGAACGTACATGGTACAAGTTTGTGTTGACTGCATGGAAAAGGGAATAATGTATTACAAATTATATGGTAAGAACCTGGTAATACCATGGAAACAAACGAGGCTTCCTTTTACTGTACAGTTTCAGCTTACTTACTGGGTAAATTGTCGTGTTTTACTTGGTAACGTCGCAGAACGTACATGGTACAAGTTTGTGTTGACTGCATGGACAATGGAATGTATCTATTATAAATGATATGGTAAGAACCTGGTAATACCATGGAAACAAACGGCTTTGTACCCAGTATTTAAGACGATGTACCATGACACTAGAGGAAAACTTCCTGCAGAGGTTGTTACCAGGTAAGTAATTCCATAGTGGTAAACTGAATAAACCCTTTCTAAATGGGTGTAGCTATGAATAATAACTAAGAAAAAGTATTTTATTGGAAAGTACTATGCTAATTTCTAGATACATCATTAAATTTGGGCTGTTACCAACATAAACCTTGGATAATAGGTGTTTCTAAGAATTGGTTTCCTAATTTCCTAGGAAGTACACAATATCGGAGTTATTACCAACCTAAAACAGTTACAACTACACGCTACTTAGTTGAGTTGATGGGTAATAGTGGAGGTTTTACTTGGTATATCAGCTGTAATTCCTCTGTATTTACCTTCTTATTACCAGTGGTAATTACACAGTAACACACTATAATTTACCGGATAATTCCTCTGTATTTACCTTCTTATTACCAGTGGTAATTACCCAGTAATACACTTTGATTTACCATGTATTTACCGGGTAACTACCTCTGTATTTACCTTCTTATTACCAGTGGTAATTACCCAGTAATACACTATGATTTACCATGTATTTACCGGGTAACTACCTCTGTATTTACCTTCTTATTACCAGTGGTAATTACCCAGTAATACACTATAATTTACCATGCATGTACCGGGTAAATACCTAGTAATTAGGGGACTGTAAAAGGAAGGGTTACCCAAGCTTCTTCAGAATCTCCTCATCCGTAATGTACACAGGTAGACTCATAAAGGACACCACCATCTCATCTGCTGTCAAGTCTTTTGCGACGACGCTGGTCCCCCTTATCCTAAAACCATCCAACAATCGCCGCTTCCCGTTGGGGTGATTCATCGTTACTTCATATTTGTTCAATGAGAGGTAGCGACATCCCAAGACCAATCCACATACACTCTGCATCGCCCTTAGCATCTCCATCATCGGGATTTTCTCCTCTCCCACCAGCTCCACAGCCACAGACAACTCCCTGCTGTAGCTCGGGCCACCATCCGCAACCTTGTCCTCCTTCTCTCTCGTTGCTCTCTCCGCAGTCACCGGTCTCCCGCCTAGTACGTCCTCCGATGTCCCCTTCGCCACACAACCACCATCCGTCACTGCACCAGGAGCCGTGTTCCGTTCCATGCCGTCCTCCATTCCAGTGTTCGAAACCGCGTGAGACATCGAGAAAAAACCGAACTAAAGTATACTAATACTCCCCCAAACAGCAAGCTGTCGGGGGAATAAAAACTAACACAAAAAGTAAAACACACTCACTCACTTTAAATCTAGCACAAACAAAAAAGTCCACCTGCTCTCTCCACCTGCTCTCTCTGCTCATTCGCTTCCTGGTTGCACACCTGAACGGGATCACTTCCTCAATGGACGTGTTTTTTTTTTTCTTTTGGTGACACCCGTCACTACTTACAGCAACCTGGGCTTCTGAGGAGGTCTCCCATCCAAGTACTAACCAGGCCCGACCCTGCTTAGCTTCCGAGATCAGACGAGATCTGGCGTGTTCAGGGTGGTATGGCCGTAAGCAATAATTGCTGCCGCAAAACCAGCATTTATACAGTAGCACGTAAGGAGTGAGAAAGCTGCTGAGGTCCGACGTTACACTGTTACAAAAACAATCACTAGTTCAATAGAGACGGCAGTAAATGATTCAGTAGGAATCCTTATCCATGTAAACGATTATTATGACATCTGAATTAATTAATTATCTGCAATACACTGCGTGTGTGTGTGTGTGTGTGTGTGCGTGTGTGTGTGTGTGTGTGTGTGTGTGTGATGTTAAATGTTTGTACTATTGCATATTCTCGAAGAAAGTTGTCCAATCCCGGGTTGCTTTAAACTCACTTCATTTATTATAAAGTCGTCTGCATGTTTCGGCATGGTAAGTGAAGCTATACGGAGGGAATTGTAGGAATCGTGTAGAACACGTGTGAGAGATAATAACTCTGGCTACTATGGGCCACGGGCAGAGGCCCGTGACCCTTCGCGGGTGTCGCTGAAAATCTCTGTCTTCTGTTCTGTTCTGTTCTATCTCTTCTCTTGCGATCCCCACCTCGTGTCCTCAGGTAGGCCGTCAAGTGGGCGTGGCCTAGTGGGCGTGGCCGGGGTGCCGTACTGGCTTCGGCTAATTCGTATATATAAAAGCGCTGCTAACTGTGGCTGGAGCAGCCTCCAATAAGGTCTTGCTCCCCTTGTGGCTATGTATAGTATTTACGGCTTATATGTTTGGTCCTGTCTCATTGGGTCTATGTGTGGGTAGCTTAGATTCTTAAAATCCATAACAATCCCTCCTTGGTCATCTTAGATGACCATACAATAATATTTTAAATCATAAACACCATTTACCACACCGAAAACATAGTCAAATTAGGATCAATCATCAACACCATCAACCGTGTGGAAAATTCTTGAATAGAGGAAAAAAAACCACAACGCGCTCATAATACTGAGACGGCATTCACCTTGTGGGTCTCATTGGGAATACAGGTCATTATTTAACAATACAACAATGAACATAAATCTTGTTATCATACAATCACATGGCCAAACAGCACACAAACAAAACTATTCATAGAAATCCTGAGCTAATACTTTTGGTCATGTGCTACAAGGTCATACAATTTTCATCATGTGCAAAAGTAAAGTAAAAATTGGTAGTCATAATACAATTTTAAAATTTCAAAATGATTGATAGGCTAGCATGGATTTGGGGGGTTCAGGTGATCTTCGTGTATTGGTGCGCAGGTTCATGTGGGTGGTTTTGGGCGATATTATTATCGTAGCCATTGTTTCTTCTGTCGCCGTCGGGCCTGTAATTCATGAACCCAAGACTCGTCCCTCCTTGTCAAGGGCTCAACTCAGAGAGGTTACTCCTACATCATGGGAATCTCCAAACAGGTTCTCCGTCGTAAACAACCGTCTCAAAGATCAACAGTACCATTATCAATGCAGCGATTCAGAAATAACAGGTTGCACTCGCAACCAAGCAACACTACACAATAACAAACATAGTCTGGTATGGTTGTTTTAAAATGTGTTATTCAAGTAAATCCGGGATATTGATTATCTTAAATACAGTCGATTCTACTAGAATAGTATAGGTGTGACTATTCTAGATATTACAGCTGGATAGGGTCGGGCCCCTCAGGTAATGTAAGCCTGAATGGCACTTGGCACTTCTGTAGCGCCCACTGCTGTGGTGATCAGCAGATGCAGTAGCCCTCGTGCGCAGGGAATACAACGGCAGCCGGTGACAATTAACACGGTCTCTGCATTTATTCCCGCGACGGGCACTTACTGGATTCTGCCTTTCCACCTCCCAAACATATTCTCCATCCATCCTGTGAAAGGGTCATTAATGCCGGAGTTCTCTGCCAATTCTAACCTGAGGGATTGTAATCATGCCAGCGCCCTGGCCACCAACCCATCCGGAGCGATTCAAATCCTGCTGTTATTTGATCTCCTCATGTGACTGTTAGTCCTTGCTCGGCGGTGGTAGTTTGTAGGCTCCGGGTGTGTCTGCATCTGGAACTTTTTGCTTCTATTGCAGAAATACAAACTCATGTACAGCAGTTAGTTGTTCAAAAACATATTTCCATGAATTCTAATTTTAATTGTTTTACAGTATCTACTTTGGTTTAATTTCACACTACATCCCTCCTTGCGCATTGCTTCAGCCATGCGCATTGAATGACAACCAAAGCTAACCACGCCGTAGTGCAACCAAGTTGCTATAACCAAAAAGATGTAAAAGGGAAATAACGATGTTAAAATTTGCATGTTCAATATCACTTCTGTGTTAACCGTATCTCATAATAACAGTTACCTTCATCATACTACCCGATTGTCCTACTCTAACTATGTATATTGGATGACCTAATCTTCATTTATTCTACCTATTGCTCGCATTTGATGTTGTCCACACTTTGATTCACTCCTATGTACATCGCATACCACATCAAACGTGAATACGCCTTATTAAATCGCCACTTTCTGCATACCACATCAAACGTGAATATGTCTTAGCAAAGTGACTTATTTTATAGCTATACATGTCCCGGACACGTTCATTACTATTTCCAAAACAGTTTTTTTAGCTACGCAGGTCCCAGACCTAACTATACCATTACATGAACAGTATTTATTATTATAATTATCTATTTTTTTGTTGGTCAACATCAAATCGATACATTAATTAAACCTTCTGACTTACCGACCTACCCGATTTCTCCCCGTGTGAGCCCGCGAATGACAACTCTCCCGGGGCCTCCCCATGAGCCCCACCGTTACCACCTCAGAACACTGCAGGAACGATTAGTCGATTAACGTGTGGCCCGGAGGCTCCCAGGAAGTGCCACAATCCTACGTCTTGACACCTGGTGAACCTTCAGCTAGGTCAATCAAAACCGTCTAAACTAGGCAGAACAAAGAGTCATCCAAACCTACAACAATTATGCACATCTGGGTATCAAATATATGGTGATATTCTATAAACAAAACAAAAACTGAACCTAAAAGAAAAATTCAGAAGTTATCGGATGAAACAAATGTTATTGTAATTGAACTACAGCAGTTGAGCTAACTCCCGCCTTGTGCACCGGTTAAAACTATGTGCATCATTTATTAATTAAACATATTATTTTAGCAGTTGAACCCCGTGTCTATTTGAACCATCCTGGTTCCCTAATCAATGTGCATGACACAACCCGTGTCTATTGCACTCCTGTTTTGATACACAAAACGCATGTTGAATAGACAGAGGGGCTTAGCAACCTGAAAAACATAATGTCTGAGTGTTAGACATTATGTTGAGTGTTCGTTACTGCATATACTGCTATTTCCTGAAGAGAGAGAGAGAGAATATTAAGATCAATGCACACAAACACAGGTTGCAAAGGCTAAATTTACATCCTGGTTCCAACACATGGCTAGGTGTGAGGGTTTGAGGGTTTTAGGGGGCAAGGGGCAATTTAACTAACAATAGAGAGGCGAGTTGCCTTCTCTAAGCAATATGAATAAGGAAGGGTAGGGGAAGAGAATGTTTGCAGGGACAAAGGGTGGGGAGGGGGGGATCTGACGACCGGACCTGTGGACAGGGGGATGGGGGGGGGGGGTCTGACTACTGGACCTGTGAAGACTGGGACAAAGGGAGTGGGGGGGGGGTTCACGAGCGAGAGAGAGGAAGAGGGAGAGAGGAAGAGGGAGAGAGAATGTAACACCGTAGTTGGGCTCCCTGCTGCTCTTGGTCTCTGCAAGACCCAAGATGGCGGACGTCTGGACAAAGGAAACCCACGTCACGAAGACGCGCCGTCTCTTTAACACCACGTGGTTACACTCTACGGCTGCGTTCTATACTAATCAAAATTGCACATTAGACTTAACTGAACCGGGAGGAATCAATCCAATTTGAACTCCTTGGCCAAGCCTCCGTTTTAATATGCAACTAAGCTAGATTAACGTTAAAAACCTGACCTTTCCTCCCCCCACCGTAAAGAGTTTGGAAGTTTATGGTCGGTAATAAATATACCTTATGATGGTCTCGGCTTAACTTCGAGACATTCATCATATAACACAACACAGAGACAGAGACATAACACACTCGGGGTCCCTTTGTGCAGGCTACCATTGCCTTATCAAACAGCAAGGAGCGCCCAGGTAAACAAAGGGATGGGGAGAGGGGGGGAGAGGGGGTACTCGTGTGTAGGGGGCCTGGAGGGGGGGGGGGCGGTGGGGACTTCACGTGTGTAGGGGGTCAGGGGGTAACGACCGGACGGTGGCTAAAACAAACTTACACCTAAATGTTCTTATAACCAATCCTATTTCAGATTTAATCTTTAAAACAATGAGTTATACTTACCTCAGACGTGTGGGCCTGTTGAAGTTGTTTTAGCGTCGCGCCCGCCGAGATTCTTGGGACTTTCTTCCAAACGTCGCGGGTCACCAAATTGTTGCATATTCTCGGAGAAAGTTGTCCAATCCCGGGTTGCTTTAACTCACTTCATTTATTATAAAGTCGTCGGCATGTTTCGGCATGGTAAGTGAAGCTATACGGAGGGAATTGTAGCTAAAGAGTGGAACACGTGTGAGAGATAATAACTCTGGCTACTATGGGCCACGGGCAAAGGCCCGTGGCCCTTCGCGGGTGTCGCTGAAAATCTCTGGGGCTCTTCCCCCCCGGTCCTCAGGTAGAGACCGTCAAGTGGGCGTGGCCTAGTGGGCGTGGCCGGGGTGCCGTAATGGCTTCGGCTTCTTCGTATATATAAAAGTGCTGCTATCTGTGGCTGGAGCAGCCTCCAATAAGGTATTGCTCCCCTTGTGGCTATGTATAGTATTTACGGCTTATATGTTTGGTCCTGCTTCATTTTGGTCTATGTGTGGGTAGCTTAGATTCTTAAAATACGTAACAGTACCAAGGTTAATGGTTAAAGTGTCGGAGAATTCTTTTATGTTTTTTAGACATCCAATAAAAACATTAATATTAACAGTTTTGGTTATTCTTTGGTGCTGTGTTGAGGTCATTTCTTCCACATTTTCTCGTCTCATTGAGAATTTCAAAATGTGCGAAACAGCGCCCCTCTAAATTGTAAGTACTGAATACGCGGTCAAACACGACATTGCACACTGTATGTCCGTGAGGAAGCCAGCCCGAGATGGCATCCCTTGGTGAAGAAAAATAAGAAGGATTAACCTATCAGGTGAGGCAACCGTCATGACACTGCCCTCCTGTGATTAGTCAGCAGGGTGCAAAGGGAAGCCACTTGGCTTCACACCAATCAAATCAAAGCATCAACGTCAACGTAAACAAATAGCGGGAGATTTGCGCTTTTGCATTTTTATCATTTTATCGTATAAGCAAGTGCAGTTATGGAGGGTTGAGATTTAGAGTATTTAGTAAAATGAAACCAAACTGCCACATGGGCAGCAACTAAAAATTGAATCTGACATGCAGGCCAATGCCGAAGCTTCAGCTGCGTGCACGGAGAGAAAGATGAGTGGTTATCGCACTTTCAATGAGGAGAACTGTGTCCTCACCGACTGGTAGCGCTGAACTTCAGCTACTATTTCGCTGGCCATGTCTTCTTTTTCGTAAAGATTCATGCACCCTGAACAACCCCTGGGTCTCTTATTGACCTCTTCGCCACCATGAAAGACAGGAGAATGGCCTTCATCTACAAACAGGGTGAGTAAAGTAGGCTACCCACCTCCCGGTGTGGCATTACTGTTCCCTGAGGTGTCAGTTTATTATTTTTTTGTGTTATTGTATGTCTAATTGTTAGGGATGGGCAAAATGATTCTTTTCCGGGAACTAGTTCTTTCAGTTCAGTTCACTATAACGATTCGTTTATTTGATTCGTTCGTTTTGATTCGTTCGTTACGTCAGATTACATCTTAAAAAAAATTAAAAATAAAAAAACTATTTTTTATAATTTTTTTTTTTTTAATTGGTCGTGGGTCCGGATGGGACCGTCAAGACCGCAGTCCGCCGTTTGGAGATGCCTGCTATGTAGTATGTCGAACGTCCCACCAAGATTTATACCACTTGCTTACTCTCTATATTTCATTCATGGTTTTACATTTATAATTTTATTTTACTTTACATTTAATTCTTCATTGTTCAGGCATTACAGAACTTGCATGGTCATAAATAAAAAATACGAACTGCAGTTTAATTTCTTTGTTTGTTCTTAAATTGACATAGAATGGAGCAAAGACTCCTGGGATTGGGAAATGCGTTTATCCAATAAACAGATGGAGGTCAAGTCTATTTTCGAAAAAATGTAGGTAGATATATGAGTCGAATGGTATGACCCAAGATACGTCAGAGAGAGAAAGCGCGCATATTCGACGGTACCGCCTTGTCATTGGTTTACCCAGGTGCCATTCCAACACCATTGCTACCTCTCATTGGCTGAATCTTTGAGGAAGTTGTAGACTCAATCAATATAAGTCGCGGGAGACGGAGCTCTGTTCGTTTGTATATTTTATTTACGTGACCATATGTTTGGTTGATGTTAAAAAAAAAGAATAAAAAAAACCAGTTCTTCTTGTTTTGGGGAACCAGTTCTTGTCGTTCACGTTCAGGATTCGTTCGTTGTAACGAATCAGTCGCGACCGACACATCCCTACTAATTGTGCATTGTTTGTCTGGAATAAGTTGCATTGGTCAATGAAATGAAGTTGTTGTAGGATGTGTGTGTGTGTGTGTGTGTGTGTGTGTGTGTGTGTGTGTGTGTGTGTGTGTGTGTGTGTGTGTGTGTGTGTGTGTGTGTGTGTGTGTGTGAGCGCGAAAGAGGGCGAGCACGTGTAAGTCCTGGTAACCAGGCGCTGAAATAGCTCTTGTAGTTACATTCAATAGATACAATTTGCGACGTATACTCTTTTCTGTCCCCCACCTTCAAAAAAGCATGTAGATTAAAGGTGTTGTCTCATTTGGCTTCCTCAAAAGAAATCCCCACGCAACACGCCACTGGTATTTTCGCCGTCTTCCCATGGTCTTTGATTGATCTGAAGTGCTTGCGCGTGTTCGTGTGGGTGAAAGTTTAAGAAATGTAGAACTGTCGTTTCAGCTCTCTGGTGCTCCCTGCTGGCAGTATCACTATACCGTCCTCATTTTACACAAAAATAGTTTAGAGAGACGTTGTCAGTCATTGTATGTTGCTTAAATTCTCCCAAACTGTTGGCAGTAAAGATCCAGCTAATTTCTAACAACATAGGTAACAATCTGGCGAGCGTGTTGTCCTAGCTAATACACCAACAGCACATTTCTGTATAATAAAGGGCTACATATTGTCAATCTAAATAATCTGCTTTTAGTTGTACTCATTTATTCATGTTTTACTGTACCAGATGGAACATGCCTACACATCAGTGCACCGTGTGCAACAAGACATTCAGTGAAAAGTCAGACCTGGCGAGGCATCTGAAGAT
Organism: Gadus chalcogrammus; assembly: GCF_026213295.1. NCBI lineage: Eukaryota > Metazoa > Chordata > Actinopteri > Gadiformes > Gadidae > Gadus > Gadus chalcogrammus. Next base: position 20,729,344 of record NC_079432.1, on the reverse strand, counting down.
CCATGCCATCGCCAGGGAGACCTTTACCTGTGATGTCTGCGGGAAGAGCTTGGCCACTAAACCATCGCTTGTCAGCCATCAACAGCTACACCAGTACCCCAACATCATTTTGTACCGGCAAGGAGAGGCCAGGCTGTACTGTACAGAGGCAGCAAGGTCTGTGGCAGAGGCCCGCAGCAGCACTGTTGTTGACCCTAAATGGCTGGATCTCAAGACAGCAGAGGCGGCTGCCAAGAGGTCGGGGGCTGAGCTGTGGAAAGGTCAGCTAGTCATCACGTTCGGGTAGTACGACGCTCAGACCTTCAGGTGGCTTGTGGAGAATGATGTCGGCTGGCTGGTGTGGCTGCTGTTCCAGTACTGCCAGCAGGGAGAGCAGAACGAGCTGCTGAAGTGGCAGAAGGAGCGACTTCTCCTTCTGCCACAAGGTGACTCCTCACCTGAAAGTGCTGTCGGACGCACCGTTCCTGGAGGCTCCTGCGCTGCCAACATCCCTCCCTCCGCCAGACCGGCCTCAGGTCCAGTACCGGCTCATCCATCACGAGGCTGGAAAGAGACGTGTTGAGAAGCGGAGGTAAGTTGTCATAAGCACTTTGTTTCACCTGTTGGCTGTGGAAAGCAAATAGCACACACCTCATATCAATACTGATCACATGTGTATTTTATGTTTCCAGATTATTTGTTGATGTGACTCCCGCGAACCGGCCCGTTCAGCCCACTGGGTTTGTCGTCCTCCACCCGGCCGAGGCCTGCTGTGCCCACCCCCATTCTGCCGAGGCCTCCTGCGCCCACCCACCTCCAGCCGAGGCCACCTGCTGCGTTGACCTACGGCCCACCCCCTGTGTCGGCAGCACCCATACTGCTGGTCCTCCCCTCCGTCCTGTTTCGTGGGCCATCCTGCAGCCAGAGCTTTGTCCCTCCTGCACCAACAGTGAAGGCATTCATGCCTAACAAGTCCTCAAGGCCATGTGGGGCTTGCCACGTGCCAAACTGGTGGACAGCGGAAGAGGTACACCCCTTCCAAGGAGAAAGTGGCTGCATGGAAGCATGCAGAAAATGTTTTCCTACTGTCCATCCACTAGGAAGTCCACTACCCCTGGCTTCGACAATGTGGTGTATGACAACTTTAAGGGTGTCGTGGATGCAGAGTTGGAAAGGAGGACTGTGTGTGTGTGTGTGTGTGTGTGTGTGTGTGTGTGTGTGTGTGTGTGTGTGTGTGTTTGTGTGTGTGTGTGTGTGTGTGTGTGTGTGTGTGTGAATAACTTACCTCTGTGATGCCACTGTTCCTCTGCCATCTGTAAGAGAGAGAAAGAGGCTTGTTTGTGTGTGTTTGTCTCTGTCTTTGTGTGTGTTATTAAAGTGCTTCAGCAAGCACTCTCTATTTATTTATATCGTTAAAAAAAATGCACTTTGCAGTTTTACTTGAAGTTCTTTGTTAGTCTTTTATTTATTATTTATATTGCTGTTAAAATTAACTTTGTAGTATCCATTCTGGTCTATTTTCAATATCGAGGCCAATCTTTTTAACCTTAATCAGTTCCAATCTAACACAATCAGTTTACATACTCTTTAGTGGTTGTTCATGTTCAGATAATCTGTGTTTTTGTCATGATTGTTGTTTGTCTTTGTCAGCTTCATGTGTTTGTGATGTTTGTATGTATTTGTCTGCTTCAGTTTTAACAAAAGTTTACTAAAGAAAACACAAAAAAACACAAAAGGGAGGAACAGCTTGAGCCTTTATTTGTTGATTTGTCACCTGAGTCTTTGGATAATCATGTTCATTATTGCACTTTAGCCTGTACAAGCCAATTGTTGAGTTGTATCTTAAGTATAAGTGTGTGTTCTTCAATTGTTGAGATTTTTGGATTATTATTAATTTTATTTATATGTGCCTGTCCTTGTGATGTGTGTATGTCTGTCAGCTTCATGTTTAACTAAATGTTTGCAAATGGTAGTACATGTTTGTCTCTCATCTCATGCTCTTGTGTTCTCGCCTGTAGATCTGTACCTTGTCGTGGTGGGCGAGCTTTTAACTAAACAGATCTTGTTTACTTGTGTTTTATATGCATTGCCTTTTCAATGAAACGCATTCTGGGTGAAAAATAAAAGTTGTAAAAGTATTTTGGAGTCTCTGTGTGCTTGGCTTTCGCAAGGGGTGGGTTAGTGGAAAGAAAAAACACACCAAAGAAATTAGTAGTCCTTGTGTCTTCCCTCCCGCAACCAGAGGTGTGAATACACCCCCACTGTGCTGGGCCCCGTTTCCCGAAAGCGTCGTTAGCCTAAGTGGATCGTGAAGTGCGTCGAAAGGGCATCGTAGAGTTTTCACCGCGTTTCCCGAAAGCATCGTTGGGAACGAACGTCTTGAAAACGCTCGTAGCTAACGAGTACTCCAGGGGTGCTCGTAGGTACTCGTAGGACGCTAAGAGCATCGTCAGCTATAGCCTCAGTGGCGACACCATTGGACATTCCGTCTATTGGATGCGTTTTATTAAAACGCATTGCGGCTTTATGTTCTTAGTTTGGTAATTAATAAAGATTATTAATTAATTTATTAATAAAGATGTTAAAATGGCCAAAATAAAACGGGACAGTCCAGAAAATGTTTGCGCAGGCAGGGCACTCAAAATGTGTGAGAGAAAGTGGGGGGATTTGTGCAGACTGACATAGGCTACTCATAAAACGTAGCATAAAATAATGTAAAAAAAAAATTAAATTAAACAAATTAAAAAAAATAAAAAATAAAGAAATAAAAACAATTATAAAAAACAAGCAAAGGAGCAGGCAAAAGGCTGGGATATGGTGGGGATTGGTCACGTTGACGGGAATGTTTAGTGACATGAGGGAGGGTGGAGGGGGTTAAAAAAAAGTCTCAATCACTATTCGACGCGCATGAAAACCAGCCGCGTAGTTATGAGGGAGGCCGTCCTCACACCGATCTTCCTCATCGTCATCGTCCTCAACGTCCTCCGGTTCAAGCAATGCCACCCCAGCCTTAGCTGCAATGTTGTGCAACATAGCCGTCACACATATCACGGCGCATGACTTGGCCGGAGAAAACTGGAGCCCTCCGCCTGACTTGTGAAGGCATCTAAAGCGCAACTTCCACCTCCCGATCGTGCGCTCAACGATGCACCGGGCCAGACGGTGGGATCGTTGTATTCCTCATCATGGACGTCTCCCGGGTTATTCACAGGTGTGAAGAGGAATTATTTCAGGGGGGAAAATGCCGTGAAACGCACAGTGCATTCAGGATTAGGACTGATATATGTCGGTTTAAGCCTAATCAATTGTGTTTTAATGTCTTTAGCATTCATATAATTGCAGTCTATTTTTTTCGTAGGCTTCTCTGCTGTTGTCCTTGATGGGGATATATTTTAACCCTTTTTAACACAATCTTCCTGCGGCATTCCTGCGTCTCCCCCTCCTATGGAGCCCATTTCAGCACCGTGGCAGTAGACAGTTACAATCCTACGACGTCGTGAGTGCAGCGAATGCGCGTTCACGTTAAGAGGAGTTTCGGGAAACGCTCCAAAGAAATTGACGATTGATCGCAAGATCCATCGTGAGAATGATCGTACGAGCGTGGATCCATCGTTATCGGGAAACGGGGCCCTGGCTGCACTCCCTGTGTGGTCAAAACAATGAGTTCTTTGAATGGCTCTGTCATCCAGACAAAGTGAGTGCACTGAATACATTCTTATTCTTTTTCTTAATTCAGCCCAGAAATGTAACAATTAAACACTTATCCACTTGATTATATGAATCTCATCAGCTACATCAATTCAAGTATGAAAATTATAAACAAAACACTCAGCAGACTATTGGTTTTTGATAATCTAGGCCTTGCACCTTACATTTCTGGTAATAAATCCTCCCACCAGTGGCCAGCAGATGGAGCCATCCATTTGGATCCTTGATCCTTTTTGAGCGATCCCTGGGTTGAGGGATAGGGACTTTGGGGGGTCATGAGCCATTCCCAGGCGGTCACCCATCCAAGTACTAACCAGGCCCGCCCCTGCTTAGCTTCCGAGATCAGACGAGATCGGGCGTGCCTAAGGTGGTATTGCCGTAAGCAATTATAGCCTTGACCATATTAGCTTTTATACAGGAGGAGGACGTAAGGAGTGAGAGCGCTGCCGTGGCCAGAGACGGGACTTGTACAGAAACAATGATTAGATCCATAATGAATGAATGAATACGTTTTTCCAGACTCAGAGTTCCATATTTGAACGCAATGCATTACACTGCTTGGGCGTCATCGTTTGCGTGATCTTTTGAAGAAACGTAGCGTTGCAAAACCTGGGATGGACTAAGGTGGACCGCCGTCATTGCAGCTCGCTGTTACGTCAGTACACTGTCCACATGTTTCACAAATAGAGTTTGAGGAGACGTCGTCAGAGTCTGTATGTTGCTTTAATTCTCCAAAACAGTGGGCGCTAAAGATCAGCGCACGGTAGGCCATTGCATTCAATGAGCTCGAGTTGAAAAAGTATAATGCTTACAGTACCTGGTATTCCCAGGCGGTCACCCATCCAAGTACTAACCAGGCCCGCCCCTGCTTAGCTTCTGAGACCAGACGAGATCGGGCGTGCCTAAGGTGGTATGGCCGTAAGCATTTATAGACTTGACCATATTAGCTTTTATACAGGAGGAGGACGTAAGGAGTGAGAGCGCTGCCGTGGCCAGAGACGGGACTTGTACAGAAACAATGATTAGATCCATAATGAATTAATGAATACGTTATTCCAGACTCAGAGTTCCATATTTGAACGCAATGCATTACACTCCTTGGGCGTCATCGTTTGCGTGATCTTTTGAAGAAACGTAGCGTTGCAAAACCTGGGATGGACTAAGGTGGACCGCCGTCATTGCAGCTCCCTGCTGCTCCCTGCTAGCAGCGTGACTACACTGTCCACATGTTTCACAAATAGAGTTTGAGGAGACGTCGTCAGAGTCTGTATGTTGCTTAAATTCTCCAAAACAGTGGGCGCTAAAGATCAGCGCACGGTAGGCAATTGCATCCAATGAGCTCGAGTTGAAAAAGTATAATGCTTACAGTACCTGGTATTCCCAGGCGGTCACCCATCCAAGTACTAACCAGGCCCGCCCCTGCTTAGCTTCCGAGACCAGACGAGATCGGGCGTGCCTAAGGTGGTATGGCCGTAAGCATTTATAGACTTGACCATATTAGCTTTTATACAGGAGGAGGACGTAAGGAGTGAGAGCGCTGCCGTGGCCAGAGACGGGACTTGTACAGAAACAATGATTAGATCCATAATGAATTAATGAATACGTTATTCCAGACTCAGAGTTCCATATTTGAACGCAATGCATTACACTCCTTGGGCGTCATCGTTTGCGTGATCTTTTGAAGAAACGTAGCGTTGCAAAACCTGGGATGGACTAAGGTGGACCGCCGTCATTGCAGCTCTCTGCTGCTCCCTGCTAGCAGCGTCACTACACTGTCCACATGTTTCACAAATAGAGTTTGAGGAGACGTCGTCAGAGTCTGTATGTTGCTTAAATTCTCCAAAACAGTGGGCGCTAAAGATCAGCGCACGGTAGGCCATTGCATCCCATGAGCTCGAGTTGAAAAAGTATAATGCTTGCAGCACCTGGTATTCCCAGGCTGTCACCCATCCAAGTACTAACCAGGCCCGCCCCTGCTTAGCTTCCGAGATCAGACGAGATCGGGCGTGCCTAAGGTGGTATGGCCGCAAGCATTTAAAGACTTGACCATATTAGCTTTTATACAGGAGGAGGACGTAAGGAGTGAGAGCGCTGCCGTGGCCAGAGACGGGACTTGTACAGAAACAATGATTAGATCCATAATGAATGAATGAATACGTTATTCCAGACTCAGAGTTACATATTTGAACGCAATGCATTACACTGCTTGGGCGTCATCGTTTGCGTGATCTTTTGAAGAAACGTAGCGTTGCAAAACCTGGGATGGACTAAGGTGGACCGCCGTTATTGCAGCACTCTGCTACGTCACTACACTGTCCACATGTTTCACAAATAGAGTTTGAGGAGACGTCGTCAGAGTCTGTATGTTGCTTAAATTCTCCAAAACAGTGGGCGCTAAAGATCAGCGCACGGTAGGCCATTGCATCCAATGAGCTCGAGTTGAAAAAGTATAATGCTTACAGCACCTGGTATTCCCAGGCGGTCACCCATCCAAGTACTAACCAGGCCCGACCCTGCTTAGCTTCCGAGATCAGACGAGATCAGGCGTGCCTAAGGTGGTATGGCCGTAAGCATTTATAGACTTGACCATATTAGCTTTTATACAGGAGGAGGACGTGAGGAGCGAGAACGCTGCCGTGGCCAGAGACGGGACTTGTACAGAAACAATGATTAGATCCATAATGAATTAATGAATACGTTATTCCAGACTCAGAGTTCCATATTTGAACGCAATGCATTACACTCCTTGGGCGTCATCGTTTGCGTGATCTTTTGAAGAAACGTAGCGTTGCAAAACCTGGGATGGACTAAGGTGGACCGCCGTCATTGCAGCTCTCTGCTGCTCCCTGCTAGCAGCGTCACTACACTGTCCACATGTTTCACAAATAGAGTTTGAGGAGACGTCGTCAGAGTCTGTATGTTGCTTAAATTCTCCAAAACAGTGGGCGCTAAAGATCAGCGCACGGTAGGCCATTGCATCCCATGAGCTCGAGTTGAAAAAATATAATGCTTGCAGCACCTGGTATTCCCAGGCTGTCACCCATCCAAGTACTAACCAGGCCCGCCCCTGCTTAGCTTCCGAGATCAGACGAGATCGGGCGTGCCTAAGGTGGTATGGCCGTAAGCATTTAAAGACTTGACCATATTAGCTTTTATACAGGAGGAGGACGTAAGGAGTGAGAGCGCTGCCGTGGCCAGAGACGGGACTTGTACAGAAACAATGATTAGATCCATAATGAATGAATGAATACGTTATTCCAGACTCAGAGTTACATATTTGAACGCAATGCATTACACTGCTTGGGCGTCATCGTTTGCGTGATCTTTTGAAGAAACGTAGCGTTGCAAAACCTGGGATGGACTAAGGTGGACCGCCGTTATTGCAGCACTCTGCTACGTCACTACACTGTCCACATGTTTCACAAATAGAGTTTGAGGAGACGTCGTCAGAGTCTGTATGTTGCTTAAATTCTCCAAAACAGTGGGCGCTAAAGATCAGCGCACGGTAGGCCATTGCATCCAATGAGCTCGAGTTGAAAAAGTATAATGCTTACAGCACCTGGTATTCCCAGGCGGACACCCATCCAAGTACTAACCAGGCCCGACCCTGCTTAGCTTCCGAGATCAGACGAGATCAGGCGTGCCTAAGGTAGTATGGCCGTAAGAATTTAAGACTTGACCATATTAGCTTTTATACAGGAGGAGGACGTGAGGAGCGAGAACGCTGCCGTGGCCAGAGACGGGACTTGTACAGAAACAATGATTAGATCCATAATGAATGAATGAATATGTTATTCCAGACTCAGAGTTACATATTTGAACGCAATGCATTACACTGCTTGGGCGTCATCGTTTGCGTGATCTTTTGAAGAAACGTAGCGTTGCAAAACCTGGGATGGACTAAGGTGGACCGCCGTCATTGCAGCTCTCTGCTACGTCACTACACTGTCCACATGTTTCACAAATAGAGTTTGAGGAGACGTCGTCAGAGTCTGTATGTTGCTTAAATTCTCCAAAACAGTGGGCGCTAAAGATCAGCGCACGGTAGGCAATTGCATCCAATGAGCTCGAGTTGAAAAAGTATAATGCTTACAGTACCTGGTATTCCCAGGCGGTCACCCATCCAAGTACTAACCAGGCCCGCCCCTGCTTAGCTTCCGAGACCAGACGAGATCGGGCGTGCCTAAGGTGGTATGGCCGTAAGCATTTATAGACTTGACCATATTAGCTTTTATACAGGAGGAGGACGTAAGGAGTGAGAGCGCTGCCGTGGCCAGAGACGGGACTTGTACAGAAACAATGATTAGATCCATAATGAATGAATGAATACGTTATTCCAGACTCAGAGTTACATATTTGAACGCAATGCATTACACTGCTTGGGCGTCATCGTTTGCGTGATCTTTTGAAGAAACGTAGCGTTGCAAAACCTGGGATGGACTAAGGTGGACCGCCGTCATTGCAGCTCTCTGCTACGTCACTACACTGTCCACATGTTTCACAAATAGAGTTTGAGAAGACGTCGTCAGAGTCTGTATGTTGCTTAAATTCTCCAAAACAGTGGGCGCTAAAGATCAGCGCAGGGTAGGCCATTGCATCCAATGAGCTCGAGTTGAAAAAGTTTAATGCTTACAGCACCTGATATTCCCAGGCGGTCACCCATCCAAGTACTATCCAGGCCCGCCCCTGCTTAGCTTCCGAGATCAGACGAGATCGGGCGTGCCTAAGGTGGTATGGCCGTAAGCATTTATAGACTTGACCATATTGGCTTTTATACAGGAGGAGGACGTAAGGAGTGAGAGCGCTGCCATGGCCAGAGACGGGACTTGTACAGAAACAATGATTAGATCCATAATGAATGAATGAATACGTTATTCCAGACTCAGAGTTACATATTTGAACGCAATGCATTACACTGCTTGGGCGTCATCGTTTGCGTGATCTTTTGAAGAAACGTAGCGTTGCAAAACCTGGGATGGACTAAGGTGGACCGCCGTCATTGCAGCTCTCTGCTACGTCACAACACTGTCCACATGTTTCACAAATAGAGTTTGAGGAGACGTCGTCAGAGTCTGTATGTTGCTTAAATTCTCCAAAACAGTGGGCGCTAAAGATCAGCGCACGGTAGACCATTGCATCCAATGAGCTCGAGTTGAAAAAGTATAATGCTTACAGCACCTGGTATTCCCAGGCGGTCACCCATCCAAGTACTAACCAGGCCCGCCCCTGCTTAGCTTCCGAGATCAGACGAGATCGGGCGTGCCTAAGGTGGTATGGCCGTAAGCATTTATAGATTTGACCATATTAGCTTTTATACAGGAGGAGGACGTAAGGAGTGAGAGCGCTGCCGTGGCCAGAGACGGGACTTGTACAGAAACAATGATTAGATCCATAATGAATAAATGAATACGTTATTCCAGACTCAGAGTTACATATTTGAACACAATGCATTACACTGCTTGGGCGTCATCGTTTGCGTGATCTTTTGAAGAAACGTAGCGTTGCAAAACCTGGGATGGACTGAGGTGGACCGCCGTCATTGCAGCTCTCTGCTGCTCCCTGCTAGCAGCGTCACTACACTGTCCACATGTTTCACAAATAGAGTTTGAGGAGACGTCGTCAGAGTCTGTATGTTGCTTAAATTCTCCAAAACAGTGGGCGCTAAAGATCAGCGCACGGTAGACCATTGCATCCAATGAGCTCGAGTTGAAAAAGTATAATGCTTACAGCACCTGGTATTCCCAGGCGGTCAACCACCCAAGTACTAACCAGGCCCGCCCCTGCTTAGCTTCCGAGATCAGACGAGATCGGGCGTGCCTAAGGTGGTATGGCCGTAAGCATTTAAAGACTTGACCATATTAGCTTTTATACAGGAGGAGGACTTAAGGAGTGAGAGCGCTGCCGTGGCCAGAGACGGGACATGTACAGAAACAATGATTAGATCCATAATGGATGAATGAATACGTTATTCCAGACTCAGAGTTACATATTTGAACGCAATGCATTACACTGCTTGGGCGTCATCGTTTGCGTGATCTTTTGAAGAAACGTAGCGTTGCAAAACCTGGGATGGACTAAGGTGGACCGCCGTCATTGCAGCTCTCTGCTACGTCACTACACTGTCCACATGTTTCACAAATAGAGTTTGAGGAGACGTCGTCAGAGTCTGTATGTTGCTTAAATTCTCCAAAACAGTGGGCGCTAAAGATCAGCGCACGGTAGACAATTGCATCCAATGAGCTCGAGTTGAAAAAGTATAATGCATACAGCACCTGGTATTCCCAGGCGGTCACCCATCCAAGTACTAACCAGGCCCGCCCCTGCTTAGCTTCCGAGATCAGACTAGATCGGACGTGCCTAAGGTGGTATGGCCGTAAGCATTTATAGACTCGACCATATTAGCTTTTATACAGGAGGAGGACGTAAGGAGTGAGAGCGCTGCCGTGGCCAGAGACTGGACTTGTACAGAAACAATGATTAGATCCATAATGAATAAATGAATACGTTATTCCAGACTCAGAGTTACATATTTGAACACAATGCATTACACTGCTTGGGCGTCATCGTTTGCGTGATCTTTTGAAGAAACGTAGCGTTGCAAAACCTGGGATGGACTGAGGTGGACCGCCGTCATTGCAGCTCTCTGCTGCTCCCTGCTAGCAGCGTCACTACACTGTCGACATGTTTCACAAATAGAGTTTGAGGAGACGTCGTCAGAGTCTGTATGTTGCTTAAATTCTCCAAAACAGTGGGCGCTAATGATCAGCGCACGGTAGGCCATTGCATCCAATGAGCTCGAGTTGGAAAAGTATAATGCTTACAGCACCTGGTATTCCCAGGCGGTCAACCACCCAAGTACTAACCAGGCCCGCCCCTGCTTAGCTTCCTAGATCAGACGAGATCGGGCGTGCCTAAGGTGGTATGGCCGTAAGCATTTAAAGACTTGACCATATTAGCTTTTATACAGGAGGAGGACGTAAGGAGTGAGAGCGCTGCCGTGGCCAGAGACGGGACATGTACAGAAACAATGATTAGATCCATAATGGATGAATGAATACGTTATTCCAGACTCAGAGTTACATATTTGAACGCAATGCATTACACTGCTTGGGCGTCATCGTTTGCGTGATCTTTTGAAGAAACGTAGCGTTGCAAAACCTGGGATGGACTATGGTGGACCGCCGTCATTGCAGCTCTCTGCTACGTCACTACACTGTCCACATGTTTCACAAATAGAGTTTGAGGAGACGTCGTCAGAGTCTGTATGTTGCTTAAATTCTCCAAAAGAGTGGGCGCTAAAGATCAGCGCACGGTAGGCAATTGCATCCAATGAGCTCGAGTTGAAAAAGTATAATGCTTACAGTACCTGGTATTCCCAGGCGGTCACCCATCCAAGTACTAACCAGGCCCGCCCCTGCTTAGCTTCCGAGACCAGACGAGATCGGGCGTGCCTAAGGTGGTATGGCCGTAAGCATTTATAGACTTGACCATATTAGCTTTTATACAGGAGGAGGACGTAAGGAGTGAGAGCGCTGCCGTGGCCAGAAACGGGACTTGTACAGAAACAATGATTAGATCCATAATAAATGAATGAATACGTTATTCCAGACTCAGAGTTCCATATTTGAACACAATGCATTACACTGCTTGGGCGTCATCGTTTGCGTGATCTTTTGAAGAAACGTAGCGTTGCAAAACCTGGGATGGACTGAGGTGGACCGCCGTCATTGCAGCTCTCTGCTGCTCCCTGCTAGCAGCGTCACGACACTGTCCACATGTTTCACAAATAGAGTTTGAGGAGACGTCGTCAGAGTCTGTATGTTGCTTAAATTCTCCAAAACAGTGGGCGCTAAAGATCAGCGCACGGTAGGCCATTGCATCCAATGAGCTCGAGTTGAAAAAGTATAATGCTTGCAGCACCTGGTATGCCCAGGCGGTCACCTATCCAAGTACTAACCAGGCCCGACACTGCTTAGCTTCAGAGATCAGATGAGATCAGGCGTGCCTAAGGTGGTATGGCCGTAAGCAAATATAGCCTTGATCATATTAGCTTTTATACAGGAGGAGGACGTAAGGAGTGAGAGCGCTGCCGTGGCCAGAGACAGGACTTGTACAGAAACAATGATTAGATCCATAATGAATTAATGAATACGTTATTCCAGACTCAGAGTTCAATATTTGAACGCAATGCATTACACTGCTTGGGCGTCATCGTTTGCGTGATCTTTTGAAGAAACGTAGCGTTGCAAAACCTGGGATGGACTAAGGTGGACCGCCGTCATTGCAGCTCTCTGCTGCTCCCTGCTGGCAGCGTCACTGCACTGAAACTAGCAATCCATAACCATTCTTGCCTGTCTCCAACAGGCTTGAAATTATGTCTAAAACACATTTATGTAATGGCAAGAGGTAAAATAAATCTGTGTAAGCCCCTGGGTACTTTGCTTTATGCTTTTTCCTGGACAACCATGAGTGAAAGACAGATTGCTATGACTAGTGGACTACCCTGAGAAGCTCTGAAGACTGAGTTTACCGGGTTTTATAATCTAAAATGCCCTGCGATTAACCTGCCCACACAATATAATCAACATTCATGTATCACATTATCTCCTTAAGAGTTTCGCTTTCCTTTGCCAGAGACTATGTTTACAGCGAGCGCGCAATCATCATTTTGAAAGATTACCAAAGTGTTAATAGCCCAATGTGGGGCTCGAACCCACGACCCTGATATTTAGAGTCTCATGCTCTACCGACTGAGCTAAGCGGGCATTTACTGCAAATTCAATGTTTCAAAATTGTCCACATGTCTTGTGTAGCCCAAACCATAAAAACCTATGACAATCTTTGGCAGCCGCCAGTTTTTCTTTCGCAGAGCAAATATCAAAGTCTGTGAAGTACAACTGAGATGTTATAATTGTTGGTTGAAAAGTTAACCCAATACCCCACCAGGATGACTCTAAACTTGCAATCCATTGCAATTCTTGCCTGTCTCCAACAGGCTTGAAATTATGTCTAAAACACATGGCAAGAGGTGAAAGAAAGCTCTGCAAGACAGTGGCTACTTTGCATTATGCTTTTCCCTGCCCTCCCACGAATGAAAGACAGATTGCTGTGACTAGTTGACATCTTGTTCACATTGAAGGAAATTCTATGGTAGATACTTTGCAAGTTTACAACCACTAGCAAAAAATAGTCAATGCAAGAACCCGAATTACAGGTACTGCTGGGATTTCAACCCAGGATCTCCTGTTTGCTAGACAGGCACTTTAACCAACTAAGCCACAGCACCACTGTGGACTAAAATTAAATACTTCAATTCTTGTCATAACCACTTAAGAAATCAATCATTCATAACAATTCTTGCCTGTCTCCAACAGGCTTGAACTTATGTCTAAAACACATTTATGTAATGGCAAGAGGTAAAAGAAATCGGTGTATGCCCCTGGGTAATTTGCTTTATGCTTTTTCCTGGACAACCAAGAGTCAAAGACAGATTGCTATGACTAGTGGACGACCTTGAGATGCTCTGAAGACTGAGTTTACCGGGTTTTATAATCTACAATGCCCTGCCATTTTTCAATATTAACTTGCCAAGACAATATAATCAACATGTATCACATTATCTCCTTAGGAGTTTAGCTATCCTTTGACAGACTATGTTTACAAATAGCTCGCAATCATCTTCACAGATTACCAAAGTGTTTTTAGCCCAATTTGGGGCTCGAACCCACGACCCTGAGATTTACAGTCTCATGCTCTACCGACTGAACTAACCAGGCATTTACATCATTTTCAATGTTTCAACATTTTACACATTTCTTGTGTAGCCCAAACCAAAATAACCTATAACAATCTTTGGCAGCCGCCATTTTTTCTTTCGCAGAGCAAATATCATAGTCTGTGAAGAACAATTGAGATGTTATTATAGCTGGTTGAAAACTTAACCCTATTCCCTGCAGGATGAATTGAAACTAGCACTCCATAACCATTCTTGCCTGTCTCCAACAGGCTTGAAATGATGTCTAAAACTCATTTATGTAATGGCAAGAGGTAAAAGAAATCTGTGTAAGCCCCTGGGTACTTTGCTTTATGCTTTTTCCTGGACAACCATGAGTGAAAGACAGATTGCTATGACTAGTGGACGACCCTGAGATGCTCTGAAGACTGAGTTTACCGGGTTTTATAATCTACAATGCCCTGCCATTTTTCAATATTAACTTGCCAACACAATATAATCAACATGCATGTATCACATTAACTCCTTAAGAGTTTAGCATTCCTTTACCAGAGACTATGTTTACAAATAGCTCGCAATCATCTTCACAGATTACCAAAGGGTTTTTAGCCTAATGTGGGGCTCGAACCTACGACCCTGAGATTAAGAGTCTCATGCTCTACCGACTGAGCTAACCGGGTGTAACCAGGGTGAAACAACATATTTTATTTTTGATGAAATATCACCAAATTCTGATTGATAAGAAACAAATATGTTTAAGCTATCTTCAAGGTACCTTTTGTAACCTGTTCCAACCCCTATGTCAATGTGTTTTCAATACTGTGATGGAAAATCTACATGTTGTATTGTTTTGGTCTATATGAATTTGAGTTTTGTTGCTATTCTGTGTAATTTTATATAGTGTCTGCCTTCTGGGCTCCTTTTGGGTCATTTAAAGTGTAAACCGTCAAGGGTAGAGTGATGCATTTTTATTGCCTGCCCTTTCCTATGTTTCTTGTCATGTAAATCACCCTCCATGCAATCCTTTGATGTGTGGGCCTGTTTTCTCGACCCCCTGGCTAGCGTCAACCAAGCCAGGGGTTTAGATGACACGGCCGCTACCCCCTCCAATGGCATTCCCCACAGCTGCAGTTGTAAAGATAACCATCTGGTACACAAAGGCTTTTGGTATTGGGGGACCACCCCCTAATAAACCCAAACGAATAAGAACTCATTGATTAGAAGACTCAGTGGACTTGTCTGAGCGTACCTTCAGAGAATGAAGTAACACGCAAAGAGGAGCTCCCATCTGGGGCCCCAGATTATTGTAATGTATGCCTGTTATGTTGTTTGTTGATGCATGTTGTGATGTATCTTTGTTCGTACTTTTAATACAAATTTATATAACCACTAATTGTCAACAGTATTGTGTGCTTTTTGCATCTAAATATCTCATCTGCTTAGACGCAATATCTGATACAGAAATTGCCACGACAATACCTGTACTGTCGCTTTAAGAAAAGTTTGTGTCTTAGTGACGTATATGCAGCGCCAAGCTCAGAATGCCGTTGGCTATCTGAGTGGAGGTATGTTGATGTATTTGTCGTCACATTCTGAGCATATAAATCGTTTTGTAGATAATGTAAATGTTATATATGAACATGCTACAGCACTGTTATAACAGCTAACGCTTTGAAAATGTACTTTTTGAGAGTTTATTGTATATATGTGCATCAGAGTTTCCGTTTGTTTGTTTGCTAGGAGGGAATGTGGTCCTGGCTATGACGATTTACATGACGGTTTACATGCGATGACATGATTTTCTTTGGCTCATCCAGGTATGAATGTTTTATCTGTTTTGTGTATATTATCTATGCGGGTTATGTTTATGTTTGTTGGAGTGCAGTCAAATCGCATCCATTATGCTATTTTGTTTATTTTTATGTTATTATATATTGGCAGAATGCCGTTGGCTATCTGAGTGGAGGCGGGAATGTGGTCCTGGCTATGACGGTTTACATGCGATGACATGACTTTCTTTGGCTCATCCAGATCCAGATACCAATAAATGAGAAACCCTCCATTGTTGTCCAGCCGTCCTTCCACCCTTCCAACGCATTCGCCAGAATACAACGCAGATCGACACCCGTTACATTCTGGCAAAGCTTATGGGCAAAGCAGGAGATGTGGTCAGAGTAAAGCTGCGTAACACATCTATCAATCACGAGTGAACTGTCATACTCAAGCATGCCCCTGTTAGATTTCTATAACACACTGCCCACACCAGGTGAAGATGCTATGGAGTATTGGGTTAGGCTAAATAAAACAGTGGATGTAGCTGACGAGTGCTTGAAAAGGCAGGGTCGTAGCATTGATGACCCGGGCCATGAGGTCAGCATGATGTTTATCAAACACTGCCCGGACCAGTCTCTCCACAGTGTTTTCAAGTTCAAGTCTGCTGACAAATGGTCGGCCTGTGAAATTCAAGATAGGCTCGATGAGCACATGCAGGATAAGAAATCAAGAACTGCAGCTGCAAGTTCTTGCAGCTGCAGCTCCACTAAGGCCAAGTGTTGTGGAGCACAGAGCTCATTCGTGCCATGTACCTATGCTTGAAGAGGCACCTCTCTTGAACACTGCTGCTCCACCAAGACAGCCTTCAGCCCCTTCGACCACTGCTGGTGTCGACAATGACTGCATGAAGGGTTTGGTAAACTTGTTGGACCGGCTGGTCACAATGCATACCCAAGTACCTGCCAACCCTGGCACCCAAGCTGCCATGCCACGCTCTTTCCAGAGAGTGTGCAAGGTTTGTGGGGCTCCTAATCATTCCACATTGTCCCACTGCAAGCAGGACAACCTATGTTTACAGTGCTTGTGTCCTGGTCACTGGAAGAGGGACTGTCCTCAACGAACAAACCAGCACCGCTTTCAGCACAATGGCCGTGCTGGTGACCACAACCAGCGGCCTAACCAGCAGCCTGACCAGCGCCGCTCTCAGCCTGATGATAGCGCTGGTGGCCAGCCTCAGCAGTTAAACTACTAAACCCACACCTGGAAGGGGCCGGTGTGGGTAACGTAAATGGAATCCCTTCTGAAACCTGTGACCTGGCTCAGTTATATGAGGAGAGCTGTGCCAAAGCACCTAAAGGTACAAGAATAGCCATTCAAGCTACCCAGAGAATCAAAGCTTTCGGAGAGCTGTTCTATGCTCCAGTCCTTGTCAACCACAGTGTACAGCTTAGAGGCATGTGGGACTCTGGCTCTATGGTATGTAGCATCAGTGAGGAAGCAGTAGAGAAGCTTAGATGCACTGATGTTTTGCCAGAGAAGCAGTACCCCGAAGAGAACATTGTCTTGATTGGCTGTGGTGGTTTGCGAACCCAGCCTGAGGGCTTTTATGATTTGGAGATGCAGCTGTATGGCGTTCCATGTATTGTATCCACTTTGGTTGTGTCTGGCCAACAAGATGACCTCATATTGGGCTCGAATATCATCAAATATGTCACTCATGTCCTGAAGGGTGGTGGCGAGTACTGGGATCTTGCATCTTTTCATGACCATCAATCTGACCCCGAGATCAGTCACTTCTTGTCCATGTTCACAAATGTCGAGCGGTGGAAGGGGAGCGCAGTCCCAGAAAAGATAGGAACTGTCAAGCTCACCCAGGCGGTGATCCTCCTACCCAGGCATGAGCACTTGGTTTGGGGCAGACTCCCTGCCAAGTCGCCTATGTCACCTGGCAGCACTGTTGTTGTGGAGCAGACCAACTCAAAAGCCATGCCACGAGGTGTTCTAGTGGGTCGTCTTGTCACACCTCTCTGGGGCGATAGATGGGTGCCAATGACAGTTGTGAACCCATCTGACAAGGCGATCACGCTGAAGAGGAATTGCAAGTTGGCTGATATGTTCCCGTGCTTAGCAGTCGAGGATCTTGATGTTTTCCAGGGCTCACAAGCAGCTTCGGAGAAGAAGCAACCCGACACCGAGAAACGACAGTATGATGCTTCTTCCAGTGCTAGTCTTTCATCCCAGTCCGGCAAAAGTCTGTCAGAGTTGGGTCTGAGCGACGTCGATGTAGCCTCATGTCAGGTTAGCGAAGCTTGTAGGTCCCAGCTCAAGCAACTGATAACTGACTATCAGGACATATTTTCCAAGCACTCTCTTGACTGCAGTGAGGTCAAGGGTCACACACACCGCATCTGTCTCACGGACGATCGCCCGTTTCGCCTACCATACAGGAGAGTCCCTCCAGCCCACTATCAGAAGTTGAGGCAGGCTCTCACTGATATGGAGGAAAAGGGAATCATCAGAAAGTCCACAAGCGAATATGCATCTCCTTTGGTGATGGTGTGGAAAAAGGATGGTGGGTTGCGGATTTGCAATGACTTCAGATGGTTGAATGTCAGAACCATAAAGGACGCATATCCCCTGCCTCACCAGTCAGACTGTCTCGCTGCCCTTGGTGGCAACTGCTTCTTTAGCACGATGGACCTCACCTCTGGCTTCTTCAACATTCCAATGCATGAAGAAGACAAGAAGTACACGGCTTTCACGACTCCTCTCGGGCTGCATGAATACAACCGCATGCCACAAGGTCTGTGTAATAGCCCTGCTTCCTTCATGAGGGTGATGACAGGGATCTTTGGGGACATGAACTTCACAAAGCTTCTGTGTTATCTCGATGACCTTCTTGTCTTTGCCCCAACGGAGGAAGAGGCTCTGTCCAGACTCGAAGCAGTGTTTCAGAGGTTGCGGGAGAACAACCTGAAACTGGCTCCTAAAAAGTGCCACCTTCTGCAGAAGCAAGTCAGATTCCTTGGCCATATCATCAACGGTGGGGGTGTGTCCGTCGATCCTGCCAAGGTGGAAGTAATCAACAGAATGCAGGTTCAAGACCTCATGGACGCAGATGGGTGCACGCCTTCTGTTCGGAGACTCAGATCATTCCTCGGCATGGTGTTCTACTATCAACACTTTATCCCCAACCTGTCTTCCACTGCAAAGCCCTTGTTTGCACTTACAGCTGGTCAGAAGAGGCGAGGGAAGTCAGCTAAGGATAGAAAGTCCCAATCTGCCTACCGTAAGCTTTCTGCTGCGGATTGGACAGAGGAATGTGCAAGCGCTTTTGAGCACATGAAGGCCAGGCTGTTGGACTGCGTCATGCTGGCTCATCCGGACTTCGATGAGCCATTTATCTTGTCAACAGATGCGTCTTCGGATGGACTTGGTGCGGTGCTCTCCCAAGTGCCCCGAGGAGAATCCAAGTCCAGACAGATTGCTTTTGCAAGCAAGACCCTCAGTGCGTCACAGCGGAAATATCCAGCTCACAGGCTGGAGTTCATGGCCCTGAAGTGGAGTGTGTGTGAAAAGTTCAGCCACTGGCTGAAGGGTCATAGCTTCACCATTTGGACTGATAATAATCTGCTTACTTACCTTCTAACGAAGCCGAAGCTCGACGCATGTGAGATCCGCTGGGTGTCTAAGCTGGCGTCGTACACCTTTGATCTCAAGCACCTGCCTGGGAAGAAGAATGTGGTGGCAGATGCCTTGAGTCGCGATCCCTTTGCGAAAACAATTGGCCGGAGGCTGCTTAGGGAGCCCTATTCCACTCTGACTCAGGAGGCCGATGAGGTGGAAGAGGATTCTGTGCAGGATGTTTTCAGGCTCAGCCGCCAGTCTCAAACCCTCGGACTGGAAAACCATCCACTACCCAGGACGGGGTATGACACTCAGGCTCACTGTGCCTGGAATGACACAGCAGAGTCCAGGGCACTCTACTTAACGCAAAGAGTCCAGCAACTTTCAAGTGGTCAGGATGCGCTGCCCATGTTCTCTGCCCAGGAGCTACAGCTGTCCCAAGAGCAGGATCCAGTCATCTCCAAGTTGTTGCCCTTTGTTTCTACCAGGAGACGACCGTCTAGGCGAGAAAGGCATGGTGCTGACGCAAAGGTCCTCAGATTGTTGAAGCAATGGGACAGGCTAGAAGTCCATGATGGAGTTCTGTATCGGGTCTCAAGAGATCGTGTTTCCAAACAGCGACGATCCCAATATGTGTTGCGTCAGAGTCTAAAGGACAAAGCATTGTCCGGCATCCATGATCTTGCAGGTCATCAGGGCCAGGATCGTACTCTTTCGCTTGCAAGACAGCGTTTCTATTGGCCTGATATGGAAAAGGATGTGAGGGCACATGTAAAATGCTGTCAGAGATGTGTGTTTGGGAAGTCACCGGAACCAGCTGCTCGTGCTCCTCTGGAAAGCATCAAGAGTTCAGCTCCAATGGAGTTAGTGTGCATGGATTTCTGGACTGCCGAAGACAGCAAGCAGCGGTCTGTTGATGTTTTGGTGGTCACCGACCACTACACCAAACTGGCTCATGCCTTCCCTTGTGCCAATCAAACAGCGAAGCAAGTCGCAAGGAAGCTTTGGGAAAATGTGTTCTGTGTTTATGGTTTCCCGGCGAGGATACATTCCGACCAGGGCGCCAATTTCGAGAGCAACCTGATAGCAGAGCTCCTCCGATTGGCTGGTGTTGCAAAATCCCACACGACTGCTTACCATCCGATGGGCAATGGGGGAACCGAGCGATTCAACCGTACCTTGGGCAACATGCTCCGCGCCCTTCCCCTAAAGGAAAAACAGCAATGGCCACAACAAGTCCAGACCCTCACGTTCGCATACAACGCCACCGTCCATGAGACGACGGGTTACGCACCATTTTTCCTCATGTTTGGGCGTGTCCCTAGACTGCCGGTGGACGTCATGTTCAGGCGGGTTCTGGACGACCCTGAAGTTGTTGACTACGACACATATGCAAAGTCCCTGCTTTCTTGCTTGAAAAGTGCTATGGAGATCGCTCAGAAACATACTTCCTCTGAGCAGCAGCACCAGACCCGGCAATACAACAAACGAGCAAAGGGCACTTTCCTGTCAGTGGGAGATCGTGTGTTGGTATCAAATAAAGGGGAACGAAGAAAGAGAAAGTTAGCCGACAAATGGGAGGATGGAGTGTACACAGTGGTTGGGGTGAATCCCAGTATCAACGTCTACAAAATACAGAATGCAGTGGGCAAGGGCGTCAGTTTGTTTTTAGAAGTGGTGGGGACAATAACCATAAGCTTGAGTGTGGTCTGAAAAGTGCTGCGTACCCTTATGTAAGCTTTTCATCCATTCAACGCTGAATTACAATATGCTCTACAGTGCATTGTCAGGTGTTGTCATTGTCAGCGAGCGACGGACTCCTCAACAACATAGCAGTATTTTACTTATTTTAGTGTTTTTATGCGTGATTTTACCCTGTAAAGTTGCGGGCTGTATTATATATGACCGAGAGACACTGTTGAACATAAGAGATTCGGGGATTATTCACGGTCAACCAGAGTTTTTCTACTGGGAATCCCAGCTGGCAAACGTAAACAAATGCCTAACAACGGCCCTACTACCGCGTCGGAGACGCCGGAGACGTGGGCGACGGGCTGGCCTGCTCGTCCGACTCAGGCGGCGAGAAGGCAAAACACCTCTCCCCAGCATTCTGCTAGCCAACGTGCAATCCATAGAAAACTAACTGGACGAGTTGAGAGCAAGGATTACCTTCCAACAGGAAACAAGGGACTGCCATATCATCTGTCTAACAGAGACGTGGCTGGGTGAACATATCGCGGACTACGAAATCTCTCCCATGGGCTTCTCTGTACATCGTGCGGACAGGTCAAGAGAACTTTCGGGGAAAAGTAAAGGCGGAGGTGTATGCTTCATGGTGAACAAAGCCTGGTGTAAACCGGTAAGTGTTCACTCACTCAAGTCATTCTGCTCCCCGGACCTCGAATACCTAGTCCTGCTCTACCGCCCACACTGGCTTCCGAGAGACTTTACTGCTGTCATATGCATAGCAGTTTATATTCCACCACAAGCTGACACAAACGTTGCACTCAAGGAACTGTACGTAACCATCAGCAAAATAGAATACAGACACCCAGAGGCCGCTCTAATAGTGGTTGGAGACTTTAACCGAGCGTCGCTGAAGAAAGTTTTGCCAAAATTCTATCAACACATAACTGTAAATACGAGAGGCGGAAGATGCTTGGATCACGCCTACACTCAATTCCGCCATGCATACAAACCCCTCCTCCGCCCCCCGTTCGGCAAATCAGACCACTCTTCCATTCTCCTTGTGCACGCCTACAAGCACAGGCTGAAAACGTCTCCACCAATCACGCGCACAAGTCGATGCTGGTCTGACGAATCAGACGCTATCCTCCAGGACTGCTTTGATTCCATGACTGAGTTCGCGGAGAACAGTGGTGACGTCAACGAGATCGCGGAAGGAGCGCTGGGTCTCATTGGAAAGGTGATAGAAGAAGTAGTGCCCACAAAAACAGTCCGTGTATATCCAAACAGGAAACCATGGATTAATTTTGATGTTAATACAGCACTTACTATTAGGAAAACAGCATTCAAAACGGGAGATACAACTGAAATTAAAGCTGCCCGGTATAACCTAAGAAAAGTGATCAAAGCAGCAAAGAGGGATTATGGCAAAAAATAGAGGCACAGCTGAGCAGCAATGACCCACGCAGAATGTGGAAGGGACTACACACCATCACTGATTTCAAAGAGACCTCTAGCTGCACAGCTGATACTTCTGTCTCTTTACCTGACGAGCTGAACAGTTTCTACGCCCGCTTTGAAGTGAGCCAAACCAGTCTCCTAGAGAGGACCTACTCAGAGGACGCAGCTAATACAGCCAGCGCTCTTGTCATCACAGAAGAGGATGTACGTGTGGTGTTCAAACGCATCAACATCCGAAAAGCGGCCGGGTCAGATGGGTTACCTGGCCGGGTGTTCAAAGTATGTGCGGACCAGCTGGCTGGTGTATTCACAAACATTTTCAACCTCTCCCTCTCCACGGGCATAGTGCCAGCCTGCTTCAAGTCATCAGTAATCATTCCTGTACAAAAGAAGAGCAAGGGTAACATGCCCAAACGACTGGCGCCCTGTTGCTCTCACCCCCATAGTGAGCAAATGCTTTGAAAAGCTCATCAAGGTGCTGATCTGCAGAATGCTGCCACCAGCCCTGGACCCCCACCAATTTGCCTATCGGAAGAACAGATCGACAGATGACGCCATTGCCACAGCACTCCACTTAGCCCTCGCCCACCTCGACAAGAGGAACACCTATGTGAGGATGCTGTTTGTTGATTATAGTTCGGCATTCAACACAATAGTCCCCTCCAGACTCGACAGGAAGCTCAGGGACCTAGGCATTGATCCCAGCCTATGCAACTGGATCCTTGACTTCCTGACGGATCGAAAACAGGTGGTGAAGATGGGTCCTAAGATCTCCGCCCCTCTGACCATCAGCACAGGAGCCCCCCAGGGCTGTGTCCTAAGCCCCCTCCTCTACTCCCTATACACCCACGACTGCGTGGCTACACACGGATCCAATGCAGTGATCAAGTTCGCCGATGACACGACAGTCATGGGCCTGATCACTGATGGTGATGAGACGGCCTATAGGAGCGAGGTCGACTGTCTGGCTCAGTACAGCCAGGACAACAACCTCATTCTCAACACCGATAAGACCAAGGAGCTCGTAGTGGACTTCAGGAAGAAGAGACAGATTCAACACCCCATCTCCATCAATGGGTCTGCTGTGGAGAGGGTACACAGCATTAAGTTCCTGGGAGTCCACATCACCAGAGACCTCACCTGGGAGGAGCACACCAACCAGGTGGTGAAAAAAGCACAGCGGCGCCTATTTCACCTTAGGCGTCTGAAAAAGTTTGGAGTGGGGCCCAAGATCCTGGGGGCCTTCTTCAGAGGCACAACGGAGAGCATATTGACTGGATGCATCACTGCCTGGTACGGGAACTGCACTGCCCAAAGCCGCAAAATGCTGCAAAGGGTAGTGCGGACAGCTGAGAGGATCAGCGGATGTGAGCTTCCCTCCATCCAGGAAACCTACAAGGCCCGGTGTGTCAGGAAGGCCCTCCGAATCATTGGGGACCCCAGCCACCCCAACCAGAAACTGTTTGAGCTACTGCCGTCAGGGAGGCGGTACCAAAGCCTAAGGGCCAAAACCCAGAGGATGACAAGCAGTTTTTTCCCCCAAGCAGTCAGACTCCTGGAAAAACACACTACCCCCCAACCATCCACACGCACACCACAACAACAGACTGTTGCTACTTTTTAGTATTATTGATGCTGCTACTTACTTATTTATTTATTTATTTTTACTTTGTTCCTTTTCATATGGTTTCTTATTCTTATTTATTTTATCTTTTACTGTTGCTGCTATGTGAATGTTGAGGAACCAAGCCTAAGATTTTTACTCTTGAGTACTGTACTATAAGATGTAATAAAAGTGATTCTGATCAGATTCTGATTCTGTTGAAATTATTCGATTATTCGTATACTGGTTCGGAAAATTAGTATTTGAAGCTTAAATCAGTATTCAGAGCTTTTTTCCACGTAGGTGACTTTACCAGAGCGAGGGAGGCAAACTATAAGCGTCAGCGACACCAAGCAGAGAAGCGAGAGAGGTGGAGGAAGAATAGATATCTTGTTTCCCTTTACTTTATAACACAACATTAGCGGGATCTCTGGAGGAAAAGTAATACTTAAAACCTTAGCTTAGTTGTTTGTTTACGTTCGCTGTACAGCGCCGCGCCAAGCTGTGACTGGCTTGCTGCAGAGCGTGAGCGTCTTGGGAATACCCGGTCAATATAATGGATATAATATGGACACATAAGACAATCAATATTCGGTATTTGTTATGGATTTATTGTACAAATTCCCTGAAAAGATGCACGTTCCAGGATGAATTGAAAAGCTCCCGTAAGGGCTGAGATGACAGAACAGCTGATTTGGAACGGAGCAACAGCTGTTCGCTTTCACGGGGAAAAACTAAGGAACCCCAACTGACTTAGGCCTACTAATTAACGTTCAAAAGCTATTAAATCTTCAACAAAATATGCAGATACTGTCATAATCGGTTCCAGGGAGTATATAAGGATTATTAATGTTGTTTTTTATGGTGTTTTTTTCTGGAACGAGTATTCGAATATTCGCTCGGAAAAACCAACGGTTATTCACCGTGGTAAAGTTAGTTTTATATTGGACGTTGGATATTCGACACATTCGAAAATTCTATTTAGCACTGGCTTCGATGGACGAATTTGTGTCAAACCAACTTAGAAGTGTTAATACAAGGCCTACCTATGTAAAACAAAGCTTATTTCTTTAAAAAAAATAACATTTGATTTTCTAAAAAAATGTAATGTTAAAAAAGGCTATAAATCTATTATGCGGCTTGACCTTTTGACCTACATATATCAAAACACATCTGGTGAACTCAGCTAACTGCCCCACACATAACACAAAGCTTCTTTTCTCAAAACACCTACCCTTTGATTTTATATTTTTTACTCTCATAAAATGCTATAAATCTATTATGCGGCTTGACCTTTTGACCTACCCATATCAAAACGCATCTGGTGTAATCAACTAACTGCCCCACACATAACACAAAGCTTCTTTTCTCAAAACACCTACCCTTTGATTTTATATATATTTTTTAATCTCAGAAAAAAGCTATAAATCTATTATGCGGCTTGACCTTTTGACCTACACATATCAAAACACATCTGGTGTATTCAACTAACTGCCCCACACATAACACAAAGCTTCTTTTCTCAAAACACCTACCCTTTGATTTTATACAATATTTTTAATGTTAAAAATGGCTATAAATCTATTATGCGGCTTGACCTTTTGACCTACACATATCAAAACACATCTGGTGTATTCAACTAACTGCCCCACACATAACACAAAGCTTATTTTCTCAAAACACCTACCCTTTGATTTTATAAAAAAAATTTAATGTTAAAATGGCTATAAATCTATTATGCGGCTTGACCTTTTGACCTACACATATCAAAACACATCTGGTGTAATCAACTAACTGCCCCACACATAACACAAAGCTTCTTTTCTCAAAACACCTACCCTTTGATTTTATATATATTTTTTAATCTCAGAAAAAGCTATAAATCTATTATGCGGCTTGAACTTTTGACCTACCCATATCAAAACACATCTGGTGTATTCAACTAACTGCCCCACACATAACACAAAGCTTCTTTTCTCAAAACACCTACCCTTTGATTTTATACAATTTTTTTAATGTTAAAAATGGCTATAAATCTATTATGCGGGCTTGACCTTTTGACCTACACATATCAAAACACATCTGGTGAACTCAGCTAACAGCCCCACACATAACACAAAGCTTCTTTTCTCAAAACACCTACCCTTTGATTTTATATATATTTTTTACTCTCAGAAAAAGCTATAAATCTATTATGCGGCTTGACCTTTTGACCTACACATATCAAAACACATCTGGTGTATTCAACTAACTGCCCCACACATAACACAAAGCTTCTTTTCTCAAAACACCTACCCTTTGATTTTATACAATTTTTTTAATGTTAAAATGGCTATAAATCTATTATGCGGCTTGACCTTTTGACCTACCCATATCAAACACATCTGTGGAACTCAGCTAACTGCCCCACACATAACACAAAGCTTATTTTCTCAAAACACTTACCCTTTGATTTTATACTATTTTTTTAATGTTAAAAAGGCTATACATCGCAGTTAGCTGAGTTCACCAGATGTGTTTTGATATGGGTAGGTCAAAAGGTCAAGCCGCATAATAGATTTATAGCTTTTTCTGAGAGTAAAAAATGAATATAAATCAAAGGGTAGGTATTTTGAGAAAAGAAGCTTTGTGTTATGTGTGGGGCAGTTAGTTGATACACCAGATGTGTTTGGATATGGATAGGTCAAAAGGTCAAGCCGCATAATAGATTTATAGCCTTTTCTAACATTGAAAAAATAGTATAAAATCAAAGGGTAAGTGTTTGAGAAAA
This sequence comes from Gadus chalcogrammus, assembly GCF_026213295.1. Taxonomy (NCBI): domain Eukaryota; kingdom Metazoa; phylum Chordata; class Actinopteri; order Gadiformes; family Gadidae; genus Gadus; species Gadus chalcogrammus. The sequence continues at coordinate 20,703,004 of NC_079432.1, read as the reverse complement.
TAAGCTTGTGTTATGTGTGGGGCAGTTAGCTGAGTTCCACCAGATGTGTTATGATATGGGCAGGTCAAAAGGTCAAGCCGCATAATAGATGTATAGCCTTTTTTAACATTCAAAAAATAGTATAAAATCAAAGGGTAAGTGTTTGAGAAAATAAGCTTTGTGTTATGTGTGGGGCAGTTAGCTGAGTTCACCAGATGTGTTTTGATATGGGCAGGTCAAAAGGTCAAGCCGCATAATAGATGTATAGCCTTTTTTAACATTAAAAAAATAGTATAAAATCAAAGGGTAAGTGTTTTGAGAAAATAAGCTTTGTGTTATGTGTGGGGCAGTTAGCTGAGTTCACCAGATGTGTTTTGATATGGGTAGGTCAAAAGGTCAAGCCGCATAATAGATTTATAGCTTTTTCTGAGAGTAAAAAATGAATATAAAATCAAAGTAGGGCTGGGCGATTTTTTCGGTTTAATCGATTAATTTGCATTTTTTCTTTCCTACGGTTTGTGAAATGGCTGAACCGAAAAATCGCGATTTAAAAACAGTTCTAGGACCTCTTCCGATTTGTTTTGCTGAATAGACTCCGTAGTAGCCTCCTCTCTCACTTTCCAGAACGCGCGCAAAACTCAGCCTACTGCAATCACATTCTCCTCGCCCCCGACAGACTTGGGGGAGAGCTGGGTCGATTGAAACACTTTTCAGTTAAACGTCTTTTGCAAAGATGACGTATGTATACAAATAATTTTGTGATCAACAACTCACATGTGTGTTCTCTTAGTTACAAGCAGTGGTGTAGTCTACGTGATACGCAGGTATACGCCGTATACCCACTAGGAACGCACCAGGATTTGCGTATACCCACTTAAAAATGTGCACGGATACGTATCAATCGTCTTGTGACAGATCTTTCACTTCTGTGTTTATTTTTCGGAAATATCGGTTTGGTATAACTGCAATAAAATACTTTAAGCAGGGGAAGTTATCTCCTACATTCACCATTCATAAAATTCCCGCTGCGCGCTCGCGCTCTGCCCTGTCTCTGTTACGAAGCGCGAAGCTGCCCCTGCATCTCTGCACGTTAGTTAGCGGGCCGAGCCCCTCCTTCTCGCGTGTGTGTATGTGCGTGCGTGCGTGCGCGCGCGCGCGTGCGTGCGTGTGTGTCCAGTCCTCCCATATTAATGTGTAAACCACATAATAAGTAGTCAACAGAAGACAATGTTTTAATCCCACTTTATATCTCCTTGTTACTTTTAGATGAGAACCCCTGGCCAGCCTTTCAGACTGGGTGTCAGGCTAGGGAATTTAAAAACAGGCATCCTTGGTTAGAGTGGAGGGAAAAAAAGTTATAGGTAAATGTCAGCCAACATACAGTTGGTATACACAATTTAAATTCATAATGTTAATCACTATGCAAATGAGAGTATAGCTAATTCATGGTCATTTTTAAGGGGCAGTAATTTCACACTTTTACACAATTAAATTACTGTATGGTATGTTAGATAACAACAGTAAGAGCTCAAATTAGAGCAATTGAAAGAGTGAAACATTAGTCTCCTGTCATCTCCTTCTCATGCACTGGTTAGCCATGGATGTAAACAGTTCATTCAATTATTCTGAGTAGATGTTGTCCTTGTTTAGCATGTGCTATTGCTACTATAGATATACAAAGGACAACTTGTCATTTTTGTTTTCTATTTGTTCATACTGTTATTAAAACTGATAAACCTACTCAGCTTTCCATGATTGTTGATAATCGTGATACTCTTAAATCAGCGGGTTGTAGACCCCTGCTTTGGTGAGTGTGGTGCGACACCCCATAAGCGCCACACACGTACATGGGTTTCAATGGAATTTTTTAGAGAAAAACAGAAAAAATAAATCGAGGTTTAAATCGAAAATCGTCCATTAGTTAGAAAAAATCGAGATTTTATTTTTAGGCCAAATCGCCCAGCCCTAAATCAAAGGGTAGGTATTTTGAGAAAATACGCTTTGTGTTATGTGTGGGGCAGTAAGTTGATTACACCAGATGTGTTTGGATATGTGTAGGTCAAAAGGTCAAGCCGCATAATAGATTTATAGCCATTTTTAACATTAAAAAAATTGTATAAAATCAAAGGGTAGGTGTTTTGAGAAAAGAAGCTTTGTGTTATGTGTGGGGCAGTTAGCTGAGTTCACCAGATGTGTTTTGATATGTGTAGGTCAAAAGGTCAAGCCGCATAATAGATTTATAGCATTTTCTGAGATTAAAAATATATATAAAATCAAAGGGTAGGTGTTTTGAGAAAATAAGCTTTGTGTTATGTGTGGGGAAGTTAGATGGGTTCACCAGATGTGTTTTGATATGGGTAGGTCAAAAGGTCAAGCCGCATAATAGATTTATAGCCTTTTTTAACATTGAAAAAATAGTATAAAATCAAAAGGTGGGATTTTGGAAAAAATAAGCTTTGTGTTATGTGTGGGGAAGTTAGCTGAGTTCACCAGATGTGTTTTGATATGGGTAGGTCAAAAGGTCAAGCCGCATAATAGATTTATAGCCTTTTTTAACATTAAAAAAATTGTATAAAATCAAAGGGTAGGTGTTTTGAGAAAAGAAGCTTTGTGTTATGTTTGGGGAAGTTAGCTGAGTTCACCAGATGTGTTTTGATATGTGCAGGTCAAAAGGTCAAGCCGCATAATAGATTTATAGCTTTTTCTGAGATTAAAAATATATAAAATCAAAGGGTAGGTTTTTTGAGAAAATAAGCTTTGTGTTATGTGTGGGGAAGTTAGATGGGTTCACCAGATGTGTTTTGATATGGGTAGGTCAAAGGTCAAGCCGCATAATAGATTTATAGCCTTTTTTAACATTGAAAAAATAGTATAAAATCAAAAGGTGGGATTTTGGAAAAAATAAGCTTTGTGTTATGTGTGGGGAAGTTAGCTGAGTTCACCAGATGTGTTTTGATATGGGTAGGTCAAAAGGTCAAGCCGCATAATAGATTTATAGCCTTTTTTAACATTAAAAAAATTGTATAAAATCAAAGGGTAGGTGTTTTGAGAAAAGAAGCTTTGTCTTATGTTTGGGGAAGTTAGCTGAGTTCACCAGATGTGTTTTGATATGTGCAGGTCAAAAGGTCAAGCCGCATAATAGATTTATAGCTTTTTCTGAGATTAAAAAATATATAAAATCAAAGGGTAGGTTTTTTGAGAAAATAAGCTTTTTGTTATGTGTGGGGAAGTTAGATGGGTTCACCAGATGTGTTTTGATATGGGTAGGTCAAAAGGTCAAGCCGCATAATAGATTTATAGCCTTTTTTAACATTGAAAAAATATAAAATCAAAAGGTGGGATTTTGGAAAAAATAAGCTTTGTGTTATGTGTGGGGAAGTTAGCTGAGTTCACCAGATGTGTTTTGATATGGGTAGGTCAAAAGGTCAAGCCGCATAATAGGTTTATAGCCTTTTTTTACATTAAAAAAATAGCATAAAATCAAAAGGTGGGATTTTGGAAAAAATAAGCTTTGTGTTATGTGTGGGGCAGTTAGCTGAGTTCACCAGATGTGTTTTGAAATGGGTAGGTCAAAAGGTCAAGCCGCATAATAGATTTATAGCATTTTATGAGAGTAAAAAATATAAAATCAAAGGGTAGGTGTTTTGAGAAAATAAGCTTTGTGTTATGTGTGGGGCAGTTAGCTGAGTTCACCAGATGTGTTTTGATATGTGTAGGTCAAAAGGTCAAGCCGCATAATAGATTTATAGCCTTTTTTAACATTACACTTTTTTAGAAAATCAAATGTTCTTTTTTTTAAAGAAATAAGCTTTGTTTTACATAGGTAGGCCTTGTATTAACACATCTAAGTTGGTTTGACACAAATTCGTCCATCGAAGCCAGTGCTAAATAGAATTTTCGAATGTGTCGAATATCCAACGTCCAATATAAAACTAACTTTACCACGGTCGAGTAACCGAGGCCTGAAAAATGGCATTCGGGCCAGCCCTATGAAGATCCTATTCGAACAATAAAAGTTGAAAACCACAGTTTGTGTTTTGGCTTGTTTTGCAAAACAGCGTTGGAAACACCAGGGTATTGGCTAGGGATATGTAGGCCTAATACTAATACACACAGGACAAAGAACAGTGTTGGCAATTTAACACTTATCTTGACATCAACAGAGTTTACCAGACAAACAATGCCACTGTAAAGGGGGTACGAAATTAAACGAGGTACTGAGCATCAGCCTTTTGAAGACGAGCCAGGGCTGCTGGTAGCATATGTTATGCTGCATTAAAAAAGAAGAAATACAAGCACCCAGAGGAGAATTGCATCTGCCAAATCCTGACCACCAGTAAACACTTGCGAAGGACCAATGTAGACGTCACTCGTTACAACATCATAAGAAAATTGTCCGCAAATAAAATCCCCTTCAGTTTAGGATAATCACACAGGTTATGCGAGAACATATTTATGTCAGGATAGGCCTACCAGGCTCCAAGTCGTCACATATCTCAATCAGACAAAACCAACTATAACCACATTGGCATAGCAATCGCACCGTGTGTAGCTGCTACTAGCTGCAATCTATATATACAATGCATACTAACTGGAGCACCAACCAGAATCAGATCACAATCGCTTGGGACCGTTGGTAACCTTTGGCCAGGTCATCACGATTCACGAGCAAACAGAACCTGCAGCAAAGTTTACGTAAACCAATTTCTTACCTTATGTGGCCCTCCACATGCAGGCTAGATGACGTATCCATATCGATATTATCCAGTGTCACAAACATGCTTTTTATAGGAAGCAAAAGGACCGGCTATTTTCTGAATAAAAATGACAATTTTGGCTGTCTGTCTTGAAACTTCTCCAGTGCGTTCACACCAAACGCAACGGGACGACAAGATCCCAGCCAATCAGCGTTCAACCGTCAAACTCAGCGCAGTGCAGTCCGGGGTGTACTGCAGCATGGAGGAGAAAGTGATTGTTGCCGTTTGCGTAGGGTGACCAGATTTGAGTTTGTGAAAAAGAGGAAACTTCGTCGCGGGGGGGGGGGGGGGGGGGGGGCGAAAACATGGGTATTTTTTCTTTAGTTCGTCCGTGAACTTACATTTACGTTTAGGCATGGCTGCAGATGTAATGTGCTGTTGTAAACAGAGTGGAAGCGGCAAGGTGCTCAATGTTGCCAGATTGGAAATGGCAAAGTAACGTACCAAAGGCTCAAAATGGTCGTATTTGGAGGATAATTATCGTGGCTCTGGCAACCCTGAGATCGGTCGCCCAATGACAGACTCTCTCTACAGTCAGCTCGCGCAAGAAGGTGGAACGTAAGGGAGATACCATTTCCAGAACTTGGAAGGCCGTAATAACCATAGACATATACAATGGTAATAACTAGTAGATTATGTGAAAGACCCAGAAACACAAATATGCGACGAGGCAAAAACAAATATGTGACGAGATAATGTCCGAAAACCGGACATTATCATCAATTAATAAAACCCCCCCGGACGCCCCGGACGGGACGTAAAAAGTGGACATGTCCGGGGAAAAGAGGACGTTTGGTCAGCCTACGTTTGCGACTCTCGGAGCTCTATATATAATAGTATATAATATAATATAATTGTATATATAACACGACCAAAAGCTCTGTGTGCCTCCGGATGGCCGTAGCGCAGGGATCTCATAGGAATTGGGCTTCTCGGGAGTCGGGGTTTGTTTACCGGCGTTGCCATGGTTTCCGGTCTTGTGTGTTCCAAAGGTTTATTAGGTAGGCCTATCTAATAAATGATGTCTTCGAGCGCGCCTATCGCATGATTTTAGACTCGACGATTTCGGTTGAGTATGTGGGGATTTAATTTTTTTTTTTTATTTTTTTTTTTTACACATTTTTAAAACTGGTGGGGACAAAATTCGTATTTCAAATAGTGGGGGGGACATGTCCCCCCCGTAATCGACGCCTATGGCAGTGGGACACATGAGAGTTGTGCACAGGAATCTCTTACTGGAAGTGAACTTCTTGCCTCTCCCTGGATTGGACCAAGCGGAGTCTGCTGATGCAACTGATCAGTCGTGGGGCGAAGAGGATTCTGATGAGGAAGATTGCGTCGCTGATGGTGATGAAATGGCTTCAGTGTCTGGAGAATTGACTCAGGGTGAAATTGCCGAGGACGTGTCAGATTCCAGAGATGAAGAGGAGCTCTCAATCTCATCACTTGACGACTCACCTGAGTCCGAGTTGGCTGTAAGAGAAGAGCATGCTCAGCCTAGTCCAGCGCTCAGTCCGGCTGCTGTTATGGATGACTGTCCACCCATCTCAGTCGCTCTGCACAGAGACACACTGCCATCTCAGCATGCTGACACCTCAGGTCGCACTGACTCTCATGCACACACTGAGGATGATGGAACTGTCAGAACAAGTGCTGGAAGATTGGTGAAATCAGTGAACAGACTGATTGAATCTATGGTTCAGAAACCTTTTTTTTGAAAGGTCCAAGTTTTTTATTGACAGCCGTTCCCAGCTGTTTTAGATATTGGGCCTTTAATAAGTGTTGAAACTGCTTATGTGATAAGTTTTCTTGGGGCCAGCTTTGAAGTTTTATACACCAACAGATGTCTATGGACTAAGTATTTGGGGCCAAATGTTGTGTGGCGTACGAGACGTCACATTAAGCTAAAGGAAATCTAGAGATTTGATCAACCTCTTTCTTTCCTGGACCTTGTATTAAGGTAACTTTCGAGTTGACTATGTGGACTAGGTCCATCTTTCATTTGTGCCAGGTTGTGTCAGTGATAGACTTTTTGTAAGCCTGAGAAGACATCCTTAAATCAGGATGTTGGTGAATTTCAGGAGGGGTGTATGTAACCAGGGTGAAACAACATATTTTAGTTTTGATGAAATATCACCAAATTCTGATTAATAAGAAACAAATATATGTTTAAGCTATGTTCAAGGTACCTTTTGTAACCTGTTCCAACCCCTATGTCAATGTGTTTTCAATACCTGTACTGTCGCTTTAAGAAAAGTTTGTGTCTTCGTGACGTATATGCAGCGCCAAGCTCAGAATGCCGTTGGCTATCTGAGTGGAGGTATGTTGATGTATTTGTCGTCACATTCTGAGCATATGAATCGTTTTGTAGATAATGTAAATGTTATATATGAACATGCTTCATCACTGTTATAACAGCTAACGCTTTGAAAATGTACTTTTTGAGAGTTTATTGTATATATGTGCATCAGAGTTTCCGTTTGTTTGTTTGCTAGGCGGGAATGTGGTCCTGGCTATGACGGTTTACATGACGGTTTACATGCGATGACATGATTTTCTTTGGCTCATCCAGGTATGAATGTTTTATCTGTTTTGTGTATATTATCTATGCGGGTTATGTTTATGTTTGTTGGAGTGCAGTCAAATCGTATTCATTATGCTATTTTGTTTATTTTTATGTTATTATATATTGGCAGAATGCCGTTGGCTATCTGAGTGGAGGCGGGAATGTGGTCCTGGCTATGACGGTTTACATGACGGTTTACATGCGACATGACTTTCTTTGGCTCATCCAGATCCAGATACCAATAAATGAGAAACCCTCCATTGTTGTCCAGCCGTCCTTCCACCCTTCCAACGCATTCGCCAGAACACAACGCAAATCGACACCCGTTACACGGGCATTTACAGCAACTTCAATGTTTCAAAATTTTCCACATTTCTTGTGTAGCCCAAACCATAATGACCTATAACAATCTTTGGCAGCCGCCAGTTTTTCTTTTGCAGAGCAAATATCAAAGTCTGTGAAGTACAGCACTTTAACCAACTAAGCCACAGCACCGCTATGGACAAAAATGAAATACTTCAATTCTTGTAATAACCGCTTAAGAAATCAATCATTCATAACAATTCTTGCCTGTCTCCAACAGGCTTGAACTTATGTCTAAAACACATTTATGTAATGGCAAGAGGTAAAAGAAATCGGTGTAAGCCCCTGGGTACTTTGCTTTATGCTTTTTCCTGGACAACCAAGGGTCAAAGACAGATTGCTATGACTAGTGGACAACCTTGAGATGCTCTGAAGACTGAGTTTGCCGGGTTTTATAATCTACAATGCCCTGCCATTTTTCAATATTAACTTGGCAAGACAATATAATCAACATGCAAGAATCACATTATCTCCTTAAGTGTTTAGCTTTCCATTACCAGAGACTATATTTACAGTGAGCGCGCAATCATCTTGAAAGATTACCAAAGTGTTAATAGCCCAATGTGGGGCTCGAACCCACGACCCTGAGATTAAGAGTCTCATGCTCTACCGACTGAGCTAACCGGGCATTTACAGCAATTTCAATGTTTCAAAATTTTCCACATTTCTTGTGTAGCCCAAACCATAAAAACCTAGGACAATCTTTTGCAGCCACTAGTTTTTCTTTCGCAGAGCAAATATCATTGTCTGTGAAGAACAACTGAGATGTTATAATTGTTGGTTGAAAAGTTAACCCAATACCCCACCAGGATGGCTCTAAACTTGCAATCCATTGCAATTCTTGCCTGTCTCCAACAGGCTTGAAATTATGTCTAAAACACATGGCAAGTGAAAGAAAGCTCTGCAAGACAGTGGCTACTTTGCATTATGCTTTTCCCTGCCCTCCCAAGAATGAAAGACAGATTGCTGTGACTAGTTGACATCTTGTTCACATTGAAGGAAATTCTATGGTAGATACTTTGCAAGTTTACAACCGCTAGCAAAAAATAGTTAATGCAAGAACCCGAATTACAGGTACTGCTGGGATTTGAACCCAGGATCTCCTGTTTACTAGACAGGCACTTTAACCAACTAAGCCACAGCACCACAATGGACTAAAATCAAATACTTCAATTCTTGTAATAACCGCTTAAGAAATCAATCATTCATAACAATTCTTGCCGTCTCCAACAGGCTTGAACTTATGTCTAAAACACATTTATTTAATGGCAAGAGGTAAAATAAATCGGTGTAAGCCCCTGGGTACTTTGCTTTATGCTTTTTCCTGGACAACCAAGAGTCAAGACAGATTGCTATGACTAGTGGACAACCTTGAGATGCTCTGAAGACTGAGTTTGCCGGGTTTTATAATCTACAATGCCCTGCCATTTTTCAATATTAACTTGCCAAGACAATATAATCAACATGCAAGAATCACATTATCTCCTTAAGAGTTTAACTTTCCTTTGCCAGAGGTTATGTTTACAGTGAACGCTCAATCTTCTTGAATGATTACCATAGTGTTAATAGCCGGATGTGGGGCTCGAACCCACGACCCTGAGATTAAGACTCATGCTCTACCGACTGAGCTAACCGTGCATTTACATCAATTTCAGTGATTCAACATTTTCGACATTTCTTGTGTAGCCCAAACTATAATAACCTATAACAATCTTTGGCAGCCGCCAGTTTTTCTTTCGCAGAGCAAATATCAAAGTCTGTGAAGTACAACTGAGATGTTTAATTGTTGGTTGAAAAGTTAACCCAATACCCCACCAGCATGGCTCTAAACTTGCAATCCATTGCAATTCTTGCCTGTCTCCAACAGGCTTGAAATTATGTCTAAAACACATTTAATGGCAAGAGGTAAAAGTAATCGGTGTAAGCCCCTGGGTACTTTGCTTTATGCTCTTTCCTGGACAACCAAGAGTCAAAGACAGATTGCTATCACTAGTGGATGACCTTGAGATGCTCTGAAGACTGAGTTTACCAGGTTTTATAATCTACAATGCCCTGCCATTTTTCAATATTAACTTGCCAAGACAATATAATCACATGCATGTATCACATTATCTCCTTAAGAGTTTAGCTTTCCTTTGCCAGAGACTATATTTACAGTGAGCGCGCAATCATCTTGAAAGATTACCAAAGTGTTAATAGCCCAATGTGGGGCTCGAACCCACGACCCAGAGATTAAGAGTCTCATGCTCTACCGACTGAGCTAACCGGGCATTTACAGCAATTTCAATGTTTCAAAATTTTCGACATTTCTTGTGTAGCCCAAACTATAATAACCTATAACAATCTTTGCAGCCGCCAGTTTTTCTTTCGCAGAGCAAATATCAAAGTCTTTGAAGTACAACTGAGATGTTATAATTGTTGGTTGAAAGTTAACCCAATACCCCACCAGCATGCTCTAAACTTGCAATCCATTGCAATTCTTGCCTGTCTCCAACAGGCTTGAAATTATGTCTAAAACACATGGCAAGAGGTGAAAGAAAGCTCTGCAAGACAGTGGCTACTTTGCATTAATGCTTTTCCCTGCCCTCCCAAGAATGAAAGACAGATTGCTGTGACTAGTTGACATCTTGTTCACATTGAAGGAAATTCTATGGTAGATACTTTGCAAGTTTACAACCGCTAGCAAAAAATAGTTAATGCAAGAACCCGAATTACAGGTACTGCTGGGATTTGAACCCAGGTTCTCCTGTTTACTAGACAGGCACTTTAAACCAACTAAGCCACAGCACCCACAATGGACAAAATTAAATACTGCAATTCTTGTAATAACCGCTTAAGAAATCATCATTCATAACAATTCTTGCCTGTCTCCAACAGGCTTGAACTTATGTCTAAAACACATTTATGTAATGGCAAGAGGTAAAAGAAATTGGTGTGAGCCCCTGGGGTACTTTGCTTTATGCGCTTTCCTGGACAACCAAGAGTCAAAGACAGATTGCTATCACTAGTGGATGACATTGAGATGCTCTGAAGACTGAGTTTACCAGGTTTTATAATCTACAATCCCTGCCATTTTTCAATATTAACTTGCCAATACAGATATAATCAACATGCATGTATCACATTATCTCCTTAAGAGTTTAGCTTTCCTTTGCCAGAGACTATATTTACAGTGAGCGTGCAATCATCTTGAAAGATTACCAAAGTGTTAATACCCCAATGTGGGCTCGAACCCACGACCCTGAGATTAAGACTCTCATGCGCTACCGACTGAGCTAACCAGGCATTTACAGCAGTCTCAATGTTTTAAAATTTTCGACATTTCTTGTGTAGCCCAAACTTTAATAACCTATAACAATCTTTGGCAGCCGCCAGTTTTTCTTTCGCAGAGCAATATCAAAGTCTGTGAAGTACAACTGAGATGTTTAATTGTTGGTTGAAAAGTTAACCCAATACCCCACCAGCATGGCTCTAAACTTGCAATCCATTGCAATTCTTGCCTGTCTCCAACAGGCTTGAAATTATGTCTAAAACACATGGCAAGAGGTGAAAGAAAGCTCTGCAAGACAGTGGCTACTTTGCATTATGCTTTTCCCTGCCCTCCCAAGAATGAAAGACAGATTGCTGTGACTAGTTGACATCTTGTTCACATTGAAGGAAATTCTATGGTAGATACTTTGCAAGTTTACAACCGCTAGCAAAAAATAGTTAATGCAAGATCCCGAATTACAGGTACTGCTGGAATTTGAACCCAGGATCTCCTGTTTACTAGACAGGCACTTTAACCAACTAAGCCACAGCACCACAATGGACTAAAATTAAATACTTCAATTCTTGTAATAACCGCTTAAGAAATCAATCATTCATAACAATTCTTGCCTGTCTCCAACAGGCTTGAATTTAAGAGTTTAGCTTTCCTTTGCCAGAGATTATGATTACAGTGAACGCGCAATCCTCCTGAAATATTACCATAGTGTTAATAGCCCAATGTGGGGCTCGAACCCACGACCCTAAGATTAAGAGTCACATGCTCTACCGACTGAGCTAACCGGGCATTGCCACCCCGTAACGAGAGACAACAAAGCCGAATGGTATCCTCGAATACACACTACCGAATGAATCCCGGACAGCTCTCTTATATCCCCGATTCTTACACCATCACAAGTTGGACTTCATCAATATAGAATTTCCCATCATGTCATACTGTGTGGATGTCAGCATTCTCTTAGGTCTTCTGATCCCAATGTGACCTTAGAACATATATTATCCTTATACAAACAGAGATGATTGCACACGTGTGGAATGTAAGCATTGTCTTCAGAGAGTACATCAAAATGTGAGCCATGGACTTTCTGAACGATGTGCCACATGGCCAATCAGGTGAGAAAATGTACCTGGACTTACTCAACTGGTGCACACGGCACATAACATCCAGGTTAAAGGTGATCATCTCTTTTCCACCATTAAAGTAGATATAATGATATGTAGGCCTAATAAGAATCATAGTTTTATCATAGAATGTAAGGTTAATTTCTACCACAAGCATTTACATCAATTCAATGTTTCAAGCCATTTTTCGACATTTCTTGTGTACCCAAACTATACTAACCTATAACATCTTTGGCAGCCCCAGTTTTTCTTTCGCAGAGCAAATATGCAAAGTCTTTGAAGTACAACTGAGATGTTATAATTGTTGGTTGAAAGTTAACCCATACCCCACCAGCATGGCTCTAAACTTGCAATCCATTGCAATTCTTGCCTGTCTCCAACAGGCTTGAAATTATGTTATAAAACACATGCAAGAGGTGAAAGAAAGCTCTGCAAGACAAGTGGCTACTTGGCATTATAGCTTTTCCCTGCCCTCCCAAAATGAAAGACAGATTGCGTGACTAGTTGACATCTGTTCACATTGAAGGAAATTCTATGGTAAGTATACTTTGCAAGTTTACAACCGCTAGCAAAAATAGTTAATGCCAGAACCCGAATTACAGGTACTGCTGGGATTTGAACCCAGGTTCTCCTGTTTACTAGACAGGCACTTTAACCAACTAAGCCACAGCACCACAATGGACTAAAATTAAATACTGCAATTCTTGTAATAACCGCTTAAGAAATCAATCATTCATAACAATTCTTGCCTGTCTCCAACAGGCTTGAACTTATGTCTAAAACACATTTATGTAATGGCAAGAGGTAAAAGAAATTGGTGTGAGCCCCTGGGTACTTTGCTTTATGCTCTTTCCTGGACAACCAAGAGTCAAAGACAGATTGCTATCACTAGTGGATGACCTTGAGATGCTCTGAAGACTGAGTTTACCAGGTTTTATAATCTACAATGCCCTGCCATTTTTCAATATTAACTTGCCAAGACAATATAATCAACATGCATGTATCACATTATCTCCTTAAGAGTTTAGCTTTCCTTTGCCAGAGACTATATTTACAGTGAGCGTGCAATCATCTTGAAAGATTACCAAAGTGTTAATAACCCAATGTGGGGCTCGAACCCACGACCCTGAGATTAAGAGTCTCATGCTCTACCGACTGAGCTAACCAGGCATTTACAGCAGTCTCAATGTTTTAAAATTTTCGACATTTCTTGTGTAGCCCAAACTTTAATAACCTATAACAATCTTTGGCAGCCGCCAGTTTTTCTTTCGCAGAGCAAATATCAAAGTCTTTGAAGTACAACTGAGATGTTATAATTGTTGGTTGAAAAGTTAACCCAATACCCCACCAGCATGGCTCTAAACTTGCAATCCATTGCAATTCTTGCCTGTCTCCAACAGGCTTGAAATTATGTCTAAAACACATGGCAAGAGGTGAAAGAAAGCTCTGCAAGACAGTGGCTACTTTGCATTATGCTTTTCCCTGCCCTCCCAAGAATGAAAGACAGATTGCTGTGACTAGTTGACATCTTGTTCACATTGAAGGAAATTCTATGGTAGATACTTTGCAAGTTTACAACCGCTAGCAAAAAATAGTTAATGCAAGAACCCGAATTACAGGTACTGCTGGGATTTGAACCCAGGTTCTCCTGTTTACTAGACAGGCACTTTAACCAACTAAGCCACAGCACCACAATGGACTAAAATTAAATACTGCAATTCTTGTAATAACCGCTTAAGAAATCAATCATTCATAACAATTCTTGCCTGTCTCCAACAGGCTTGAACTTATGTCTAAAACACATTTATGTAATGGCAAGAGGTAAAAGAAATTGGTGTGAGCCCCTGGGTACTTTGCTTTATGCTCTTTCCTGGACAACCAAGAGTCAAAGACAGATTGCTATCACTAGTGGATGACCTTGAGATGCTCTGAAGACTGAGTTTACCAGGTTTTATAATCTACAATGCCCTGCCATTTTTCAATATTAACTTGCCAAGACAATATAATCAACATGCATGTATCACATTATCTCCTTAAGAGTTTAGCTTTCCTTTGCCAGAGACTATATTTACAGTGAGCGTGCAATCATCTTGAAAGATTACCAAAGTGTTAATAACCCAATGTGGGGCTCGAACCCACGACCCTGAGATTAAGAGTCTCATGCTCTACCGACTGAGCTAACCAGGCATTTACAGCAGTCTCAATGTTTTAAAATTTTCGACATTTCTTGTGTAGCCCAAACTTTAATAACCTATAACAATCTTTGGCAGCCGCCAGTTTTTCTTTCGCAGAGCAAATATCAAAGTCTGTGAAGTACAACTGAGATGTTATAATTGTTGGTTGAAAAGTTAACCCAATACCCCACCAGCATGGCTCTAAACTTGCAATCCATTGCAATTCTTGCCTGTCTCCAACAGGCTTGAAATTATGTCTAAAACACATGGCAAGAGGTGAAAGAAAGCTCTGCAAGACAGTGGCTACTTTGCATTATGCTTTTCCCTGCCCTCCCAAGAATGAAAGACAGATTGCTGTGACTAGTTGACATCTTGTTCACATTGAAGGAAATTCTATGGTAGATACTTTGCAAGTTTACAACCGCTAGCAAAAAATAGTTAATGCAAGATCCCGAATTACAGGTACTGCTGGGATTTGAACCCAGGATCTCCTGTTTACTAGACAGGCACTTTAACCAACTAAGCCAAAGCACCACAATGGACTAAAATTAAATACTTCAATTCTTGTAATAACCGCTTAAGAAATCAATCATTCATAACAATTCTTGCCTGTCTCCAACAGGCTTGAACTTATGTCTAAAACACATTTATGTAATGGCAAGAGGTAAAAGAAATTGGTGTGAGCCCCTGGGTACTTTGCTTTATGCTCTTTCCTGGACAACCAAGAGTCAAGACAGATTGCTATCACTAGTGGATGACCTTGAGATGCTCTGAAGACTGATTTTACCAGGTTTTATAATCTACAATGCCCTGCCATTTTTCAATATTAACTTGCCAAGACAATATAATCAACATGCATGTATCACATTATCTCCTTAAGAGTTTAGCTTTCCTTTGCCAGAGACTATATTTACAGTGAGCGTGCAATCATCTTGAAAGATTACCAAAGTGTTAATTGCCCAATGTGGGGCTCGAACCCACGACCCTGAGATTAAGAGTCTCATGCTCTACCGACTGAGCTAACCGGGCATTGTTGTAGAATTAATAATAACAACTTATCTAATTCACTTCAACTAGCTATAAGCAAGAGAAATCGGGGAGTCCAGGTCAAGTATAGATGGAGAGTTTATTGCCACCCGCAAACGAGAGACAACAAAGCCGAATGGTATCCTCGAATACACACTACCGAATGAATCCCGGACAGCTCCTTATATCCCCGATTCTTACACCATACAAAGTTGGACTTTCATCAAATATAGAATTTCCCATCAGTGTCATACTGTGTGGATGTCAGCATTCTCTTATGTCTTCTGAGTCCCAATGTGACCTTAGAACATATATTATCCTTATACAAACAGAGATGATGCACACGTGTGAATGTAAGCATTGTCTTCAGAGAGTACATCAAAATGTGAGCAGACTGGACTTTCTGAACGATGTGCCACATGGCCCATCAGGTGAGAATGTCCTGGACTTACTCACTGGTGTCACACGGCACATAACATCCAGGTTAAAGGTGATCAGCTCTTTTCCACCATTAAAGTATATATATGATATGTAGGCCTAATAAGAATCATAGTTTATCATAGAATGTAAGGTTAATTTCTACCACAGCATTTACATCAATTTCAATGTTTCAAACATTTTCGACATTTCTTGTGTAGCCCAAACTATAATAACCTATAACAATCTTTGGCAGCCGCCAGTTTTTCTTTCGCAGAGCAAATATCAAAGTCTTTGAAGTACAACTGAGATGTTATAATTGTTGGTTGAAAAGTTAACCCAATACCCCACTAGCATGGCTCTAAACTTGCAATCCATTGCAATTCTTGCCTGTCTCCAACAGGCTTGAAATTATGTCTAAAACACATGGCAAGAGGTGAAAGAAAGCTCTGCAAGACAGTGGCTACTTTGCATTATGCTTTTCCCTGCCCTCCCAAGAATGAAAGACAGATTGCTGTGACTAGTTGACATCTTGTTCACATTGAAGGAAATTCTATGGTAGATACTTTGCAAGTTTACAACCGCTAGCAAAAAATAGTTAATGCAAGAACCCGAATTACAGGTACTGCTGGGATTTGAACCCAGGATCTCCTGTTTACTAGACAGGCACTTTAACCAACTAAGCCACAGCACCACAATGGACTAAAATTAAATACTGCAATTCTTGTAATAACCGCTTAAGAAATCAATCATTCATAACAATTCTTGCCTGTCTCCAACAGGCTTGAACTTATGTCTAAAACACATTTATGTAATGGCAAGAGGTAAAAGAAATTGGTGTGAGCCCCTGGGTACTTTGCTTTATGCTCTTTCCTGGACAACCAAGAGTCAAAGACAGATTGCTATCACTAGTGGATGACCTTGAGATGCTCTGAAGACTGAGTTTACCAGGTTTTATAATCTACAATGCCCTGCCATTTTTCAATATTAACTTGCCAAGACAATATAATCAACATGCATGTATCACATTATCTCCTTAAGAGTTTAGCTTTCCTTTGCCAGAGACTATATTTACAGTGAGCGTGCAATCATCTTGAAAGATTACCAAAGTGTTAATAGCCCAATGTGGGGCTCGAACCCACGGCCCTGAGATTAAGAGTCTCATGCTCTACCGACTGAGCTAACCGGGCATTTACAGCAATTTCAATGTTTTAAAATTTTCCACATTTCTTGTGTAGCCCAAACCATAAAAACCTATAACAATCTTTGGCAGCCGCCAGTTTTTCTTTCGCAGAGCAAATATCAAAGTCTGTGAAGTACAACTGAGATGTTATAATTGTTGGTTGAAATGTTAACCCAATACCCCACCAGCATGGCTCTAAACTTGCAATCCATTGCAATTCTTGCCTGTCTCCAACAGGCTTGAAATTATGTCTAAAACACATGGCAAGAGGTGAAAGAAAGCTCTGCAAGACAGTGGCTACTTTGCATTATGCTTTTCCCTGCCCTCCCAAGAATGAAAGACAGATTGCTGTGACTAGTTGACATCTTGTTCACATTGAAGGAAATTCTATGGTAGATACTTTGCAAGTTTACAACCGCTAGCAAAAAATAGTTAATGCAAGATCCCGAATTACAGGTACTGCTGGGATTTGAACCCAGGATCTCCTGTTACTAGACAGGCACTTTAACCAACTAAGCCACAGCACCACAATGGACTAAAATGAAATACTTCAATTCTTGTAATAACCGCTTAAGAAATCAATCATTCATAACAATTCTTGCCTGTCTCCAACAGGCTTGAACTTATGTCTAAAACACATTTATGTAATGGCAAGAGGTAAAAGAAATTGGTGTGAGCCCCTGGGTACTTTGCTTTATGCTCTTTCCTGGACAACCAAGAGTCAAAGACAGATTGCTATCACTAGTGGATGACCTTGAGATGCTCTGAAGACTGAGTTTACCAGGTTTTATAATCTACAATGCCCTGCCATTTTTCAATATTAACTTGCCAAGACAATATAATCAACATGCAAGAATCACATTATCTCCTTAAGAGTTTAGCTTTCCTTTGCCAGAGATTATGATTACAGTGAACGCGCAATGCTCTTGAAATATTACCATAGTGTTAATAGCCCAATGTGGGGCTCGAACCCACGACCCTGAGATTAAGAGTCTCATGCTCTACCGACTGAGCTAACCGGGCATTTACAGCAATTTCAATGTTTCAAAATTTTCCACATTTCTTGTGTAGCCCAAACCATAAAAACCTATGACAATCTTTTGCAGCCGCTAGTTTTTCTTTCGCAGAGCAAATATCATAGTCTGTGAAGAACAACTGAGATGTTATAATTGTTGGTTGAAAAGTTAACCCAATACCCCACCAGGATGGCTCTAAACTTGCAATCCATTGCAATTCTTGCCTGTCTCCAACAGGCTTGAAATTAGGTCTAAAACACATGGCAAGTGGTGAAAGAAAGCTCTGCAAGACAGTGGCTACTTTGTATTATGCTTTTCCCTGCCCTCCCAAGAATGAAAGACAGATTGCTGTGACTAGTTGACATCTTGTTCACATTGAAGGAAATTCTATGGTAGATACTTTGCAAGTTTACAACCGCTAGCAAAAAATAGTTAATGCAAGAACCCGAATTACAGGTACTGCAGGGATTTGAACCCAGGATCTCCTGTTTACTAGACAGGCACTTTAACCAACTAAGCCACAGCACCACAATGGACTAAAATGAAATACTTCAATTCTTGTAATAACCGCTTAAGAAATCAATCATTCATAACAATTCTTTCCTGTCTCCAACAGGCTTGAACTTATGTCTAAAACACATTTATGTAATGGCAAGAGGTAAAAGAAATTGGTGTGAGCCCCTGGGTACTTTGCTTTATGCTCTTTCCTGGACAACCAAGAGTCAAAGACAGATTGCTATCACTAGTGGATGACCTTGAGATGCTCTGAAGACTGAGTTTACCAGGTTTTATAATCTATAATGCCCTGCCATTTTTCAATATTAACTTGCCAAGACAATATAATCAACATGCAAGAATCACATTATCTCCTTAAGAGTTTAGCTTTCCTTTGCCAGAGATTATGATTACAGTGAACGCGCAATGCTCTTGAAATATTACCATAGTGTTAATAGCCCAATGTGGGGCTCGAACCCACGACCCTGAGATTAAGAGTCACATGCTCTACCGACTGAGCTAACCGGGCATTTACAGCAAAGTTAACCCAATACCCCACCAGCATGGCTCTAAACTTGCAATCCATTGCAATTCTTGCCTGTCTCCAACAGGCTTGAAATTATGTCTAAAACACATGGCAAGAGGTGAAAGAAAGCTCTGCAAGACAGTGGCTACTTTGCATTATGCTTTTCCCTGCCCTCCCAAGAATGAAAGACAGATTGCTGTGACTAGTTGACATCTTGTTCACATTGAAGGAAATTCTATGGTAGATACTTTGCAAGTTTACAACCGCTAGCAAAAAATAGTTAATGCAAGAACCCGAATTACAGGTACTGCAGGGATTTGAACCCAGGATCTCCTGTTTACTAGACAGGCACTTTAACCAACTAAGCCACAGCACCACAATGGATTTCAATTGAATACTGCAATTCTTGTAATAACCGCTTAAGAAATCAATCATTCATAACAATTCTTTCCTGTCTCCAACAGGCTTGAACTTATGTCTAAAACACATTTATGTAATGGCAAGAGGTAAAAGAAATCGGTGTAAGCCCCTGGGTACTTTTCTTTATGCTCTTTCCTGGACAACCAAGAGTCAAAGACAGATTGCTATCACTAGTGGATGACCTTGAGATGCTCTGAAGACTGAGTTTACCAGGTTTTATAATCTATAATGCCCTGCCATTTTTCAATATTAACTTGCCAAGACAATATAATCAACATGCAAGAATCACATTATCTCCTTAAGAGTTTAGCTTTCCTTTGCCAGAGATTATGATTACAGTGAACGCGCAATCCTCCTGAAATATTACCATAGTGTTAATAGCCCAATGTGGGGCTCGAACCCACGACCCTGAGATTAAGAGTCTCATGCTCTACCGACTGAGCTAACCGGGCATTTACAGCAATCTCAATGTTTTAAAATTTTCGACATTTCTTGTGTAGCCCAAACTTTAATAACCTATAACAATCTTTGGCAGCCGCCAGTTTTTCTTTCGCAGAGCAAATATCAAAGTCTGTGAAGTACAACTGAGATGTTATAATTGTTGGTTGAAAAGTTAACCCAATACCCCACCAGCATGGCTCTAAACTTGCAATCCATTGCAATTCTTGCCTGTCTCCAACAGGCTTGAAATTATGTCTAAAACACATGGCAAGAGGTGAAAGAAAGCTCTGCAAGACAGTGGCTACTTTGCATTATGCTTTTCCCTGCCCTCCCAAGAATGAAAGACAGATTGCTGTGACTAGTTGACATCTTGTTCACATTGAAGGAAATTCTATGGTAGATACTTTGCAAGTTTACAACCGCTAGCAAAAATAGTTAATGCAAGATCCCGAATTACAGGTACTGCTGGGATTTGAACCCAGGATCTCCTGTTTACTAGACAGGCACTTTAACCAACTAAGCCAAAGCACCACAATGGACTAAAATTAAATACTTCAATTCTTGTAATAACCGCTTAAGAAATCAATCATTCATAACAATTCTTGCCTGTCTCCAACAGGCTTGAACTTATGTCTAAAACACATTTATGTAATGGCAAGAGGTAAAAGAAATTGGTGTGAGCCCCTGGGTACTTTGCTTTATGCTCTTTCCGGGACAACCAAGAGTCAAAGACAGATTGCTATCACTAGTGGATGACCTTGAGATGCTCTGAAGACTGAGTTTACCAGGTTTTATAATCTACAATGCCCTGCCATTTTTCAATATTAACTTGCCAAGACAATATAATCAACATGCATGTATCACATTATCTCCTTAAGAGTTTAGCTTTCCTTTGCCAGAGACTATATTTACAGTGAGCGTGCAATCATCTTGAAAGATTACCAAAGTGTTAATAGCCCAATGTGGGGCTCGAACCCACGACCCTGAGATTAAGAGTCTCATGCTCTACCGACTGAGCTAACCGGGCATTGTTTTAGAATCAATAATAACAACTTATCTAATTCACTTCAACTAGCTATAAGCAAGAGAAATCGGGGAGTCCAGGTCAAGTATAGATGGAGAGTTTATTGCCACCCGCAAACGAGAGACAACAAAGCCGAATGGTATCCTCGAATACACACTACCGAATGAATCCCGGACAGCTCCTTATATCCCCGATTCTTACACCATACAAAGTTGGACTTTCATCAAATATAGAATTTCCCATCAGTGTCATACTGTGTGGATGTCAGCATTCTCTTATGTCTTCTGAGTCCCAATGTGACCTTAGAACATATATTATCCTTATACAAACAGAGATGATGCACACGTGTGAATGTAAGCATTGTCTTCAGAGAGTACATCAAAATGTGAGCAGACTGGACTTTCTGAACGATGTGCCACATGGCCCATCAGGTGAGAATGTCCTGGACTTACTCACTGGTGTCACACGGCACATAACATCCAGGTTAAAGGTGATCAGCTCTTTTCCACCATTAAAGTATATATATGATATGTAGGCCTAATAAGAATCATAGTTTATCATAGAATGTAAGGTTAATTTCTACCACAGCATTTACATCAATTTCAATGTTTCAACATTTTCGACATTTCTTGTGTAGCCCAAACTATAATAACCTATAACAATCTTTGGCAGCCGCCAGTTTTTCTTTCGCAGAGCAAATATCAAAGTCTTTGAAGTACAACTGAGATGTTATAATTGTTGGTTGAAAAGTTAACCCAATACCCCACCAGCATGGCTCTAAACTTGCAATCCATTGCAATTCTTGCCTGTCTCCAACAGGCTTGAAATTATGTCTAAAACACATGGCAAGAGGTGAAAGAAAGCTCTGCAAGACAGTGGCTACTTTGCATTATGCTTTTCCCTGCCCTCCCAAGAATGAAAGACAGATTGCTGTGACTAGTTGACATCTTGTTCACATTGAAGGAAATTCTATGGTAGATACTTTGCAAGTTTACAACCGCTAGCAAAAAATAGTTAATGCAAGAACCCGAATTACAGGTACTGCTAGGATTTGAACCCAGGATCTCCTGTTTACTAGACAGGCACTTTAACCAACTAAGCCAAAGCACCACAATGGACTAAAATTAAATACTTCAATTCTTGTAATAACCGCTTAAGAAATCAATCATTCATAACAATTCTTGCCTGTCTCCAACAGGCTTGAATTTATGTCTAAAACACATTTATGTAATGGAAAGAGGTAAAATAAATCGGTGTAAGCCCCTGGGTACTTTTCTTTATGCTCTTTCCTGGACAACCAAGAGTCAAAGACAGATTGCTATCACTAGTGGATGACCTTGAGATGCTCTGAAGACTGAGTTTACCAGGTTTTATAATCTATAATGCCCTGCCATTTTTCAATATTAACTTGCCAAGACAATATAATCAACATGCAAGAATCACATTATCTCCTTAAGAGTTTAGCTTTCCTTTGCCAGAGATTATGATTACAGTGAACGCGCAATGCTCTTGAAATATTACCATAGTGTTAATAGCCCAATGTGGGGCTCGAACCCACGACCCTGAGATTAAGAGTCTCATGCTCTACCGACTGAGCTAACCGGGCATTTACAGCAATTTCAATGTTTCAAAATTTTCCACATTTCTTGTGTAGCCCAAACCATAAAAACCTATGACAATCTTTTGCAGCCGCTAGTTTTTCTTTCGCAGAGCAAATATCATAGTCTGTGAAGAACAACTGAGATGTTATAATTGTTGGTTGAAAAGTTAACCCAATACCCCACCAGGATGGCTCTAAACTTGCAATCCATTGCAATTCTTGCCTGTCTCCAACAGGCTTGAAATTAGGTCTAAAACACATGGCAAGTGGTGAAAGAAAGCTCTGCAAGACAGTGGCTACTTTGCATTATGCTTTTCCCTGCCCTCCCAAGAATGAAAGACAGATTGCTGTGACTAGTTGACATCTTGTTCACATTGAAGGAAATTCTATGGTAGATACTTTGCAAGTTTACAACCGCTAGCAAAAAATAGTTAATGCAAGATCCCGAATTACAGGTACTGCTGGGATTTGAACCCAGTATCACCTGTTTACTAGACAGGCACTTTAACCAACTAAGCCACAGCACCACAATGGACTAAAATGAAATACTTCAATTCTTGTAATAACCGCTTAAGAAATCAATCATTCATAACAATTCTTGCCTGTCTCCAACAGGCTTGAACTTATGTCTAAAACACATTTATGTAATGGCAAGAGGTAAAAGAAATTGGTGTGAGCCCCTGGGTACTTTGCTTTATGCTCTTTCCTGGACAACCAAGAGTCAAAGACAGATTGCTATCACTAGTGGATGACCTTGAGATGCTCTGAAGACTGAGTTTACCAGGTTTTATAATCTACAATGCCCTGCCATTTTTCAATATTAACTTGCCAAGACAATATAATCAACATGCATGTATCACATTATCTCCTTAAGAGTTTAGCTTTCCTTTGCCAGAGACTATATTTACAGTGAGCGCACAATCATCTTGATAGATTACCAAAGTGTTAATACCCCAATGTGGGGCTCGAACCCACGACCCTGAGATTAAGAGTCTCATGCTCTACCGACTGAGCTAACCGGGCATTTACAGCAATCTCAATGTTTCAACATTTTCGACATTTCTTGTGTAGCCCAAACTATAATAACCTATAACAATCTTTGGCAGCCGCCAGTTTTTCTTTCGCAGAGCAAATATCAAAGTCTTTGAAGTACAACTGAGATGTTATAATTGTTGGTTGAAAAGTTAACCCAATACCCCACCAGCATGGCTCTAAACTTGCAATCCATTGCAATTCTTGCCTGTCTCCAACAGGCTTGAAATTATGTCTAAAACACATGGCAAGAGGTGAAAGAAAGCTCTGCAAGACAGTGGCTACTTTGCATTATGCTTTTCCCTGCCCTCCCAAGAATGAAAGACAGATTGCTGTGACTAGTTGACATCTTG